>NC_134314.1:4928892-5093661 GCF_964195595.1 Calonectris borealis
CCACATACATGGGCACACTCTTTGGCAGTTACACCTAGTGTAGTGCACATATATCGTATTTTGCATTGTGCCTATAAATAGTATATGCAGATGCCTCCGGACTGCCTTTGTTGCCCCCCTCCTCCTCCACCGCTCCCATTCACATAGCTGGCTAAGCTCAGTGCTGACAGACTTTAAGCACTGTCATCTGATCAGAAGAATAAAAGTCAGCAGACATGGATTCTCACCCCTCTAATTTTGTAGGGAATATCAATATCTTCATACTTAAGCATTCCTGGAAGAGGTCGTGTTTTCTCAGAATGATGTCCAAAAAGTCCTGCCACACAAGATGGTGTCACTAGCACTAATTTCTGAGAGATCTGCTCATTGGGAATGGAAGTCCTACAGAAATAATTCATGGCATTTCTGCTTGCCTGGATCCAGAGTAAATCCCTATACTGTATTATACCATCAACCGAAGCCTACCCACAATTGAGATGTTAACAGAGGCTCTTAGGAATGAGGACAATTATTTTAGTAATAATCTTATGATTCTTTGCAAGTTGTGAATGCAATCTGAATAGTAATACGGGATAGAATTCATCTCTTCTAACTTTAAACACCTATAATTCAGATACCTTGTCTAAACTAGCCATCCTAACTTCTTACATAGTTGATTTAGAGATGTAGGCACTCTAAAGAGATTCTTCTCATGCAAAGGTGGGATGACTCAGACCATGCAGTGACTTATCTCTCTCTACTAACCAGAGACACACAAGCATAGATGAGGCACTCTTAGACAGATAAAATATGGGGATTGGATCTTTCCATTCATGTTTGTGAGCTATTTTTTTTTTTTAAAGATATTAACACGAATCCTGAACAATTCTCTCCAAATTGCATTTTTTAAAGACAGAATGATTAAAGCCTGGTTGCAGAATCAAAATGATGGCACTGTGTGAAAAACAAGGGCTATAAAAGGTTATCAAACAGTAAAATAATTTTACGGATGAATGTTTGGAAGCTGGAGGTAGGATTTTTAATTTTTTTTTTTTTTTTAATTTAGGGAATGGTTTTAGAAGTCTTTTTCTTTTTATTTTGTGATTCTTCTTTCAGACGGCAACTTGGCCTGTCAGTTTTGTGTCACTGCTTGTTTATGCCATAAATGTCATTTGGAATGACAACACTAGGAAAAGGTCAGGGCTATTACTGAACAAGCTTACCCCCTGGAGCCTAATACAGTCAAGACACTGTGATTCAACTGCTGGGAGTGGCTGGAGAGATGGCAGCAGGGAGAAATATTTAGGTATTTTTCAGTGCTGGTCCATGGAAATCATACCTTGGGGCTCAAAAAGGGACAAAGCCAAGAGCAGCCTTATGCATTTGATTCAGGTAATATATTCAGAAGAATTAACAGCAAGCTCCAGGATTTGAGGAGGCAAGCAGAGCTGTCTGTTTCTTTTTATTAGTGCATGGATGCTAAATACTGCTTAAAGACTGAAGTTTGATCAATAAATCATACCCTAGTTGTTGTTCTGCATTGGCTTCTTTGCCTGGACTGTTAGAAAAGGACCACATGTTTGCCTTTTTTCTTTCCCCCCAGAGTAAAAAATTCTTCGGTAAGTAGAAACATGAAGGGAAGAGGAAAACAGCTCTAGCAAAGTACTATTTGCTGTCATCTGTGGCTTAGGTAAATAATCTTGCATGTAGATGACTCCTGCTAAGGTATTTACCTGTCTAAATAACAACCCAAAAAACCAACCCAAAACTATAACAATCACACCAGTTGATCAGGAGCCATTTAAGCAGGAAGAGTAGAGCGGGGGTAATCCTTCCTTAGACCTCTTCAGATCAAAAATATTTGACTTGCCTATGGCAAGGCCAGGTAAGAAACCATTTTTTTGATATGCCATCAGACAGATAAGATTTTTTTTTTTTTTCAGCTGTTGTCAGGACTGTAAAACTTCCATATTGGATACCATCTTAACAGAGTCCCTAAGAACATCGTTAAGCTTAGTCCAATGAAAATATTCATGTATTCAAGTTGAAGAATGAGTGTGTTTACCATCCTTATTTGAAGTTACAGGAAAACATAAAAGTTCTTTTCTTTAGGAATGATCCTTGGAAAAGCCATGGAAATAAAGACATTAAATACCTGCTGAAAGTTATCCCAAAGCACACTTACTAGTTTTCTTTGAAGTAGTGAAAAGAGAGAAACTAAAAAGTAAGCAAGCAAACAATCTTCTCATCAAGGAATGATGAAAATGTGAAGTTGTAAATACCTGACAAGTAACTTCTGGCTGTTTGGCCACTGGAATTCTCTTTGCTCCCGATAGTAGAGGAAAGTTATCAAGAAAAAATATGAAGACAGGCTTGTCTGCTCAAAAGCTTATTTTTAAACTAAATCTTTGGAACTGTTAGATCTTATCTTTCTCTTGAAACATTGCTTGGTAAAATAAATCATATTTTATATAAAAAATATACTTTTGCTGGTTAACAAAAGCCAGGTGTAATAAAAAATGTCTCTTTCAGACTTTCAGAACTTTTTGAATTCTGCCTCCTTCCTTTTTACTATTATTTTTTATTCAAGAAAAAATCCCTCAGTGTTTGACTTTAAACTGAATTTTTATTTCTTTATCAGATGAAATCTTGAAAAGATGTAAATTGGGCTATTGCAGCTATACTTGTATTTATTTATTTCATTTCTATTTTACAAGCATTTATTGAGCAATCTTGGCACTTAATGTTCCATGAAAACAGTGCCAGAAATTCAGACTGATCCAGATCTACGAAACAAAATCCAAACTCACCACTAGCAATACAAAAGCCATAAATACTGATAGTTTTGCTGTATAATAAATGGCAGGAGGGGAGAGAAAAAAAAGAAAAAAAGACCCATGAGGGACTTCATAGTAATTATTATTTATTATTCCATGGTGAAAAATGGAAACATTGACAAGGGAGGTCTGATTGGTCCCATCTGCGGCACAAAGTTCCCAGTTCATTTTGAATGGGACTTTCCATTTCTTCCCTCAGCAAGGATTCCTTCTTTTTCAATAAAGATGTGCACATTCTTTGGGAGGGAGAGTCTTTCTGGACATTTATCTGCAACCATTCACCCAACTTTGATAGCCCTGCAGCCTTTAATGAGAAAAAAATACCAAATCACAGCTGGGGATTAAAGTCAGACCTTGCAGCTAGCTTGCATGTGCTGTACCAGCTCAGCTACGAGGCATGCCATACCATGCCATAAATGCTCTTGTTGTACTTGAACCCCCTGGGTTTGCTCCCCAGCAGTCTGACTGGATTAAGAATGGAGTCAAATGCTGCTGTTGGTCTTATCAGAACAGATCTGAGTCCAAAACGATGAAAACATAAGGAATCAGGATCACGGTATTTTCCCTCTGTGCTCTTGTCATAAACAATTGCTACAACAGAAAGAACATCAAGGGGCTGTGTTCTTACTGTGGGATATTCAGATCCCCCCTTCAATTTGGGTTGCTTTTGGGAGCTGATGACTGCCTAAACTCTTCAAATGCAAAGCCAGGGTGGATTTGTGTAGTGGAGGCAGCTTGGCAGAAGGGCTGAGAAACCGCCCTTTCTAGCACACATCTTCAGCAGACCACTGCCGAGAAGAACAGAAGGGAATTCTTGCACATTACGAGCAAAAGCATCTGTCCCTTCAATGTGGCAAGATGCAAAACCCCAGCAAACGTGTCTGTTTTGATAAAAAGCATGGAACAATAGTTACACGTTACTGCAGGAGGATGGGGGCTGTGGGAATCAACAACTGAGCTGTCCCATCTCAGCCAACATTGCGGGGTTTAATACATTCACTTGCCTTCCCCTCCCTACTGGTATGCCCATAATTTCCATCTCTATGCAGCCAGGCATCAATAACAATGAAATTCATAGGGGTATATTTTGGAATGCTAAAAGTGATGAATTTTGCATCCAGGCAAGCAGCTCTCCATTAGAGCAGGTGGGAACTGGAAAAGTAGGACATTAACCTAACTGTAGGTGTTGTCCTAAGGTGCTGGAGAGCTAATACTTTTACAAGAGGCTTGTACTTTGTGTGATCTCACAAAACAGAAATAGTAGGCAGGAAAGAGGAGATTTAAGCAGTTCACACAACCCTTGCAGTGCCTCAGTTTCTCCATTGAACAGATATCTGCATGTTATACTCCAGAAAAGTCTCCCACATTTCTTCAGGATATGCTTTTATCAGTGCTGTATGCAAAAGCAACCTTTGAAAGCAAGCTTAGGGCCAATTATCTACACAGACTCGGGCATTACAATCGCTGTATGTAAACTATTGCCTTTCTTTCTTGCAAAACTGCAGAGAAGAACAGCAAAGTATCTTAGGTATGGTGGTTGGCCAACAATAAACAAAAAGACTGTAATCTCTGAAAACTAATACAGTATACAGGGGCTGCATAGCAAGATGAATGAAAAGCTGTGTGGTGTGTGGAGTGTTTGGAGGGATTTTTTTTGTTGGTGGTGTTTCAAAAGGAGTTTTTTTACCCCAGGCCAGAAGTCTTTGTGTCAGGGAGACTGTCTCATTTCTCTGCTCAAAGGCTGTCAGAGATGACTGAGATTTGAAAATGCTTTCTGATGTTGACGAGGTCAAGGGAGACAGAGCTGCCTACCATCAGTCGCTGCGTCAGTGGTGGGATGGGAGGACACGTGAGAGGGAAAATGGAAAAAAAATAGTGAAATTATTATCTCTGGAGAACCACATAAAACAAAATAAATAGTATAAAATAAAATACGAGAGAAAGAAGCAGCACAGGTCAAACAGTCACACCAATGTTTATGGCATTAGTATTCAGCTGGAATAAGGGAAAATATCTTGGTTCCCAACTGGGGATGTTCTGAAGAGAGGGAAACTGACTGGAGGCAAAAGATATATTAATATTACTCCACTTAATCAATACATAAAATCCTCCAATGTGTTTTTTGTACAAGCCTGCTCTGCAAAGTTAACACCTGCAGTGTTTTCTGATTTCATCTAATTGTGCTTGCGATAGTTCAGACCAGGACTGCCCAAACCAGCCAGGAATTGAATCAGGCCGTGGGAGTGGGCAGATGAGCTGCCACAGATTGCACCCATCTTGCCCGAAAGAAAGTCGGCCAATGCCATTGTCACCCTTAAAGATGGACTCTCTCTGTCCTACCTCACAAAGAAGCAGCAGGAGGCTCCTTGGATCAACCTGGGACATTATTTAACTGGTGATTTCCAAAGTTCACGGAAGAGCCTTGCATGTGGGATATAGTTCTCCATGGGCCATGCTTCTACACAAGGATACCCTGCTGGGCTGATCTCAAATAACCTTACCTCTCAAATCTGTTTAGAGGAGCAAGCACTTCTATAGGGCAACACATATGGCCAGCTTTAGAGTGCTTGCATTGGTTTCCAGCATACCAGTACACATGGTAGCTGTTTTTATTATTGATTTCACAAAAACATTAGACAAAGACAAAAAGGGATGCCACTATTTATAATTGGAGATTTATATTGGCCATATCATTGTTAATTTTTAGAGCTGTGATTTTAGCTAAAATTACTGACTTTCTGAAATCACAGGTCAGGTTTGAAAGTGTCTAAGGAATCTTTTAAGACATTGTGGACATCCACGTCAGATAACTTTGCCCAAGACATGCTTTTTTTTTTAATTAAAAAATAAGTACATTTGAGTTTCACCATTCCCTTTCTGGGTGTTTATCATGCCCAGTTGTGCTGGTGGCGGCTCTTGAACTTGGCAATGTAACAAGTTGCAGTAGTTTAGCACAGAAAGTGAAAAATAGCCACAAAACTCAAGAAGTTCTGTGGCAAATACTCTTCTGCAGCCTATTGCTTCAGTGGTTACTGGAACTGAGGCAGGCAAAGGATTTCATATGTGCAGCAAAGTAACTAACACATTTAAATCATTTATGTCCGTTTCTCCACTATGTTTCCCTCATAAGCAGGCAAAGGTGGCCTTTCTGACCCACGTGTGCTGGGCAGGAAGCATCGCTTCTGCTTCATGGCTCCTTGTAGTTTGCCCAAAATCTCAACTGTGTGAACCGTTTATGACTGTGGTGCCACAAAGCTCCTCCTGCTCCAAGATTCCTCTGTTTGCTGCAGTGCCCAGTGGACCACAAGAGCTGCTGCCTACTGTAGAATGGGCTCCTAGAGTCAGAGGGAGACTGTAATGATGTGCTGGGATAAGGGAATGTCACCCTAGAAAGCTATAAGCTTCAAAGGATTCTACAAGGTGATAAAAGTCCTGTTTTATGATCCCTTCTTTGTCAGATGACCCAACTATTAAGAAGTAGCCTGCATGTGTGTGACAGGTTACCATTTTGTCTTATGTACGGGAAGAAAGACATGGGAGAAGGCATGTAAAATGAGTCCCTATGTACCTGTTAACATTGCCTAGTCAGCTGTAATTGAGCACCGAGGAGGACAACAGGGCATCTAGCAACAACATATTGCTGCACCACATCCCAGTGGCCATGCACGTCAGAAGAGAGGGCATAGCAGGTAGCAGGGACTTGACTGCACATGCCTGCACTCACAGCTCCACATTGCAAATCACACCGCACCAGAGCCAGCTTAAGACATTTCCACTCCCAGGTCCCATTGATAGAGACTCATTGCAGTCTCTCCTTTCCCTAAAGTTTAGTATCCCTTTAATTTGTGTTTGGAGGGTTGATATCTAACCCTGGTCAGTGAAATAATCTGGTTTTAAATAATGCTTTTGTCCAAAGACCTTTAAAATATTTTCTCTTTGCTTATGTGTTTGGTTTTAAGTTGGCTGTTTCACAGAACTGGTTTGATGGTAAGCCAAATATATCTTAAACCAATACAGCTGAGTGGGAGCCGATCTTCAGAGGTCATAGCAGTTTTGCTTTAGGTAAGGAAGGAGGCTCCCTCTCAAACTCTGCCTGTGCAGCTGATGCGGAGCCACAATTACTTCTGTGTTAAGAAATGTGGAGAACAATTAGTTCTGTATTAATAAATTAAATAGTGCCAGGCCCATTTAACACTAGAGCCAGGTGATTTGGGGTGGTCTATGTCCATACTATTAAACTGTCTATTAAACCTCCAAAACTGAGTGGCTGCATCCAAACTACCTATTGGGAACGGTCTCTGGACCGTGCCAAGTCCCAGACTGTGTCAGGATGTCACTCAGGGCAATGCTAGCTGGACTACACCAGGACAATTACAATGTTTAGTCTCTATGCCCATGGCCCATAACTATTTAATTTGCTATTATAGACACAGTCACGGAGTTTAACTTTTAATTCTCTCAAAGCCCATATTTATGGCCTGACTAAGGAGTACAGCTTATTGTACATTTTCTTATGCATTTTTTTGTTTTTCACACCAACCCAGTCTGAGGTTCCTGAACCTGACTACTCGTTCCCATCTTCCTCAAATTGCCATCCATTCTCCTGCCTATCGCCAGTTCTGCCATTAAAATTAGTTGTATGTTCTCTTGTAAACCGTATCAGTGCAATGACAGCAAGGGAAATAAAGACAGCAGGACACAGCATTAGTCATTTTCTTGCATTAATTTATTTATTCCAAAGTGAAGGCACCATGCATTAAATCTCAAGGTGGCTTCCTGATCATTATTTTATCCTAGCAGTAGGAAACGCTAAATAATATCTAGTGTATGACCTAAACTGTGGCAAATGTGGAAAGGGATATTGCATCTACGTTGTCACCAAGGAAACAAGAAGCAATGACAGTTTTTACCAGCTGAGCACTCACCTCTACGCCTTTAGTTCACCTGGAGGTAGCAACCTGGCACTTTCATTAGGGATGGGTAAAGTAGAAGGTATAAAAATAACAGTAGAGAGAAAACTATAAAAAAAACATGGCGAGAAATAAGAAATACTTCATTCTTTCCCATCTACTCACATAGTTGCAATATAAATTATAAAGCAGGGGTGATTATAAAGCAAGGGTGATTGTGTCTTGCAAAAGTGAAATTCAGTAGTTCCAAGAAACCCAGACTTGCAAAGGCAGTTGGGTACTGCCCAGTTAGGTACCACCTGGGGTAGAGCTCATGGGAATTGCTGAGAGAGAAGCTAAAAACGCCTTTGGAGATTTGGACTAAAAATCCTATCTGTTGTGTAAGAAAAGTAAACAAAGAGGAATAACTTTTAAAATAGGGGACTAACATGACATTCCTAAGTCTATAATCAGCTTAAAGGTGTAAATTCAAATAAAACTCAGTTCACAGTCTCTTTTCTTTAATTAGACTTACAAATAAATAGAGATAAATATGATTATTTCTTTGCCTTTAAAATTTCCATTTGTTTCAAACTCCTTTAATTGCTACTTCAGTGGTTATGAGATAAAGATTTGCTTCTTCCCTTAAAACCTCATCAAAATGAGCTTAAAACGTAACCCTCCTCCCTTCCTGGGAGGAATTTTTTCTTAGGTGTTTTCTGCATCTACAAGCTCTGGGACTTATCTGTGCTTATGAGGAAAGCAATTTTCTCCTTCTAACAAGATTTTACTCTGGAGTAAAATACATTTTATTTTGGATAGTTTTAGTTTATATAGCTACAATAAGCTTCCATCTAATTCTTTCATTTTATTTGTATTTTTTAGGTGATCTCGAAGTACTTACCCTAGTCATTTAAAAATCAAGCAAATAAATACATAAATGCTTTTCACATAGCTTTCTATTTAAAAAAAAAAAAAAAGGGCATCAGAGAAAGCGAGTATCCAGCAACAACAACTTGGAGTAGATTTACAGTTCTTCAGCCTTTGCTCTAGCCCTGGAGCCTGATGGGACGCTGGTGTCCTTGGAGGAATGGTAGAAGGAATTGCTAGGGGCCAATTGCTGATTTTATCATTCAAACACAAAATTTGTTACACCACTTTATCGGTCACAGGGAAAGCAATTATAGTGTGGTTCAATTTTCCACTCAATGGCTGTACTGGGGATCAAAGTCAGTTTTTTATGATGGAGAAAAAATGTTTTGCTATTTTGTTTGTTATTTAAAAATAATAATAATAAAAAGCTTGCACTTCCAGCACAATACTGTGTTTGCCTGTGTGCCTTTTTTTCTTTCTTGAGATAGAGCTGATTATTTTGGATTTTCTCTTGTTAAATAATCAGGGTATTTTGTTGGTGGTTTGTTGGGGGTTTTTTTTGTCCTCTCCTCATCATTGACTAAAGTCATTGCAATGTAAAAATGAAATTGTCACGCTTAAAAGCAGTACAGCATTAGAACTCTAATCACAAACACTGGAGGTAAAATAGTCCGTATTTGCCAAAAAGACTAGCTTTGGCTAGTCTTTCAAACAAGAAAGGCATGCAGTGTGCACTTGTGTTTTTATGTCTTTAGCCATATAGAATATAATCGTCACTGTGATACAATCTACTTCAATATCATGTTAAAACACAATCCATTTGCAAAAGCAAACAGATATATTTGGTGATCATACAAAAAAAAAAAATTGGAGTCCACTGTAACAGATAAATCATCCACAGACCTCTCTTTTAACATTAAAAAAAAAAGAATTCTTTGAAAAGAGGAAAAAAATAAGGAGTCAAAATGGACAACAGAGGAAGGAAAGCATATTTCCTCAACTGGAAGTGTAGTAATCACACTTACACAGAGCTTTTATCTGCAAAGCTCTTTACAGATGTTAACTAACATATCCTTCAGACACTCCTATGCACTAAGAGTTCGAGCAGCAAGAGCAAAATGTTGCCACATCAAAGAAAATCACATCAATTATTTAGACAAATATTATAATCACTCATTCTCAGAAAGCAAAACAGAATTTCCTAAAGATTTTTTTCTTCTTTGTTTCTTTTTTTTTCTTTTTGAACTGATTTAACATAATCTTGTTCCTTAGAGTGGCTACATAAATTAGCACCTCAGACCAATGTGCAGTTTCAAGTTCCTCAGCTCACTTTTTTTGTTGTTGTTATAAAATTACCTCTTTCTTTCTATCAGAGTCAGATTTGTCCTTGCTAGAAGTAGTCTCTGTTCAGTAGGAATCTGTATGCCTTTTTCCATCAAGTGTTCACTTTGAATGTGACATGTTGCAGTCAGTGAAACTTCCCATATTATTAAAGTTAAGCATGTGCTTAAGTGCCTTATTCTACTAAGCTTTAACACAGAGAGCAATACCCAGAAAAAAATTTCATTAAAATTTGCCCATTTTTTGGATTTTGGTTGTTGGTTTTTTTTAATCTGTGGTTCATGGGTGATGAGACATTTGGTGAATATGTTCCAGGAACCAGGTTACTGAGTACCATCTGTGAGATAACACACACTACAACTTCTGATAACAGGATGTGAACCCTTCAGCAACCCAGAGGAAGGTCTCACATCTCACCACTCAGCCCCAAGGTTGAACAACAAAGATTATGCAACACGTTCTGGATACAGCATGGACACAAAGTGGTTTCTCTCCTTTTGAATCAAGGGCACTTTACTGGCTTGTAAAGACACAGGATTCACCAAACTCTATTTTTCCATGAAGGTGCTGGAAAAAGTTCACAGCCAAGCATCTGTCAGGTTGTATCTCAGAGCTTCTCTGCTATGGCTTTTGGATCTTTTGATCAGTCAATGACAGTTCAGACAATAGACATTCAATCTAGCTGGGGGAAAAAAATCTAAAATAATAATCCTCCCACTCCCAAAATTGTTGGGAATTGTTGAAAACTTCCACTTGCCTTTTGGAATAATTTTTCATATTTTTCTTCAAACCATCATATATATTTATTCATCACATCCCTATAGTTTTAATCAACATAAATGACAGGACCACAGACATTTTTAAGGACTTTGCGCAGAGGGGTTAAAGAAAATATGTTCCTTTTTAAAGATTAATATTTGTCTGAAAGATTTCGACTAGCTCTACCACTCAGATACTATGGAGAGGATCCTTTTGAAAAGTTCTCAAACTGCCCTGACACAGAAGCAACATGGAGCTTGACATTTAGTAACTACTCACAATGCTTGTTCGTACACACACACGCATGCATGTGCATATGTGCACAAACCTACATACTCTTCGTTCAGGGACTGCAATAATACTCTTTTAGAGCAGCCCATGGGTTCCTTCTAAATTTTACACTAGGAAAGGTCATAACAACAGTTCCCTCTTTTTCTGTGTTGTGTTACATATAAGAAAGCAAAAGAAAATTTTGAAAAGAAGAGAAGGAGAAGAGAAGAGAAGAGAAGAGAAGAGAAGAGAAGAGAAGAGAAGAGAAGAGAAGACGAAAAAGAAAAAGAAAAGAAAAGAAAAAAGAAAAGAAAAGAAAAGAGAAAAGAAAAGAAAAGAAAAGAAAAGAAAAGAAAAAAGAAAAGAAAAGAAAAGAGAAAAGAAAAGAAAAGAAAAGAAAAGAAAAGATAAAAGAAAAGGTGAGGAAAGGGAAAAGAAAAGAAAAAGGAAAAAAAAAAGGAAAAAAAAAAGGAAGAAAAAAAGGAAAAAGAAAATAAAGTCTCAGGGGTTAAGTCTGACCTGCAAGCAATACAGCTTAGTTTGAAAAACCTCCTCCTTCAAAATATTTGCTCTGAATTAATGCTCAACAATTCCAGCTCCCGTAACAGCAAAGAAAACCTCATTTCCAGGCACTGTTTGAGGAACACAATGTTGTTTAATATATTTGCCTGCTTACAGTAAAATAAAAATAAAAAATCCTCACTTTGTCCTCCCCAGCTATAAAAGCAACCAGACAGCTCCACTCTGACAAATTCAAATTAGCGGAAGGTTTCTCCCACTTGGGAGGCTGCAGCCCTGGCCTGTAGTCAGAGATAAATTTTTCAGTAAACCTGCACCTAGAGTGATTAAGGGAAGCCTCCCAATTTACTCTGTCACAGCTGAGCTGATAACGTGGCAGAGTTGCCTCTTAGTTGATGCCCAAAGATGTCATGCAGGGGAGCAGGAGCAATGGGGTGGGGGAGGAAAGGGAAGAGCTTAGTGATGTGAGGAGCTCTCCAGCTGGGGAGAGCAAAACAGGTTCACCCACCTGACTGCATGTGAAGGGACCGATGCTGGCCTGACGGATGCTACTGAGTCTGTTTGTCTATGTCTCATAAATAATAAGTTTTGGAAGATACCCAATAAACACGATGAAATTAAAGGTACTGCAACAGCTAGAAGCAAGAGGCAAATACATCCCTAACTCAACAATAACCATCAAGTGCCAGGAATTCACCACACTCTCTTTTCAATCTCTTGCCTTCTTTCTCCTGCTTCCTCATTTTTTGGCTAACATTTCCCCATTCAAGATCTTGTTTTGAAGAAAATGCCAATCTCACAAAGATCTGAGTCATTTCAGAGACTTTTTTATTTTTAAAAGATTAATTGCTATGGAAACAACTTGCTATGGAACATGATGATGCAGGCTGAGTTTTTAATGAAAGGGTCAGTTGCTTTAACTCCTGATAGAAGTGTTGGGGGAAAAATGTACATATAAATGTGCTAGTTTAAGCAGGAGCTCTGGGATGTAGGGCATTGCAGGGAGGTGAGACTTCCTCATCTGAAGTATGAGGTTTTCTCAGTTATTCTCTTTAGGGATCCAAGAGATTTGTGCAAGCAAGCAAATGCCGCTGGCATGCGAGATCATATAAAGAGACAAAGGATCATAGAACAACCGTAGCTGACATATAGGGTCACAGAAGAGACATGTGGACACAGGTCTAGTGGTGGAACGTGTGAGATTGCAGTTGAAGGTTGAATCCCTGCTCCTTAAAGGACAGTGGATGCCATGTCCAGTGTTGTCACAGACACAGTTTGGATGGCCATAACAGTTTTCCAGATCCTATCCTTTCTTCTTTTATTTTATTTACTTTGTGAATGACTGTGCCAGCCTCTGAGGATCAAATTGATGAACTCCAGAAACAAAAGCAATGTTCTCCAGATTGTGAGCTAAAAGAAGCAGCTTTCTGAGCTGGCAGGAATAAGCTTTCTGAAACATCACAGAAAGTGGTCTGAGACAAGTATTTCTTCTCTCATTATCAGCTGGAAAAGTCAGCTTGTAATGGTCATGATTTAAATTAGCCTGTGTATTGTAATGGAGAAGGAGCTTGATTTTAACAGATCATTGCAGAGAGGTACTTCAGCAAAATGGTTCTCCCCACCTCAGCTGAGAGGGGGTTAGCAGTGAGTTTGCATTCAACTCCTAATTCTTTGGGAAGTGAACAAAATTAACCAATGTGGAATTCTTTCCCTGAAGGTCATAAATGGAGAACAACTATTGTTTTCAAATCTTTTCACAAGCAAGAGTAAGAATTGTCTTATGATGGGTGATTTCACAGTCCATTGATTAGACAATAATTTGGAAAGTCTGGGTTCAAATATCTGTAGCTGAACACGAATAAATACCTCGTTAATCCTTTCTTGTGTTCTCCTCAAAAATACAATAGGACAATAAAATGTTCATTTTTGTACTTTATTGCTATAAGTCAGTCTTACTCTGTGTTCTAGTAGGAACACTTTTCAACAAAGGCCTAAAATAAAGTTGAGGGGGGGCTTTTTTCTTGTTTTATACAAGTCTTATGATAGAAATACACAATATCATATTTTAAAGAAAAGAAACACTAATATTTGATGGCATTTCTTTGACAACTTGTCATGTCTCAATCTAAATTAAAACCACATCTGACACACCAAAAACCTTGTCTTGATCTTTCTTGTTTGGATAGTGCCAGTCCATGATATGATCTGAAATCCATTCCTTGAGGTCATTTAGACAGACTCATTGAAGCAATGTATACTGGCTTCATGTATTGGCTGCTGGTCAATGAAAACACTGTCTAATGTGACACTGGAGACTCTATCCCTGCCTGAAAGTAGTAAATGGATTTGATTTGGGGAAGGGAGGGAAGGAAGCAGAAAGTCTCTCAAAGGGAGAGTTCAGTAATATGGCCCTACCTCACATGGATGGTCCCTGTGGATCACCTCCTTTTCTCACGTGGGTGAGCACAGATAAGGATAGCTCAAAGTTAGAGAGCACCTGACTTGGAAAAAATGAATCTTGTTTTTCCTTCCTGGATTTACTACTGTGTGACCTTGGGAAAAGGTCTTACAACAGTTATGCACAATTTTTTCCAGGTGGAAAAAGTGGGAGATTCCTGCTTCAGTGGATGCACTCCAATAGCTGCACACAGCAAGACTGTGAACCCTTGTAAATTTGTTCAGATGACTTTTAGATAAAAACTACAGTATAGTACATATCTTCAGAGTGCTAGGGAAAAAACTAAGCAACAGCAAAATCCCTAGACCTTTATTTCCAATCATCTATCTTGTCCTGAGAACTATGAGGTCTACTAAAAATTGACTAGAACTAGTTTATATATCTTTGGATAACTACTACTGCTTAGGGAAACATTCAAGGTTAGGCTGGACGGGGCTTTGAGCAACCTGATCTAGTTGAAGATGTCCCTGCCCATGGCAGGGGGGTTGGACTAGATGACCTTTAAAGGTCCCTTCCAAACTATACTATGATTCTATTATCTGATTCTATGAAACAAGAATTAGGTCTATACCAGTAAATTAAACATGCCTAGACTAATTCTCCATCACTGAGGCCAGCTGGCACAGAATGGTCCACATCCATACCCTTGAACGCCCTTAGCTTCTCTAGCAAAGAGGCTGCATCTGAAGTGCCTACTGGCATGGGTCCTTGGCTTTTCCTAATTTGCAAATGCTTTGGGTGAGGGCTAGGGGCCCAGAGCCAAATAACCTCCCATTCACAGAGTTTAATGGTATAGATTATCAAGTCTCAGTGCTTGGGAATATTTCCTGGAGCTGTTTAGTTTACTAAGATAGATCACATGCATCCCCTCCTCCAAGGGTTTTGCCAAGGAGACTACAAGTAAGCAGTCATGGGAAAGAAAGGGAGACTCTGATCCTTCAAATAAAGCCTGCATCTCTGTGATCCTAAATTGTGACTCTTTTCCTTTCCCCTGAATCCTTCCTGCCTTGGCTCTACCGTACCAATCTCACCAAGGCTGCTGAAGGGCCGTTTTCATACCTGACCCCACTGGGATAAGAGTGAAGAATTTACAGGTACTCACGCCGTGAAGATGCATTAGGTTGTCTAATCCACTTTCATTGTATAAACACCCTTGGAAGGCATTAACATTTCACTCTGTTTTTAGTTTAGTGACAAGTGTCTTGATTAAAGCTTCCTCAGAAAGTTATCTACACCTGATCTGAAGACACTGAATGTTGGAAAGTCCATCCCTTGCCCTGGCAATGTGTTCCAGTTCCACATTGCCCTCACAGTTTAAAATGTGTGTCTAATTCTTCATTTGAATTTCTCTGCTTCCAGCTTTCAGCCATTGGATTTTGTTATGCCTTTACCTGCCTGATTAAATAGCCTGTTAGTTCAGGGTAGTTTCTCCTTGAAAAAGTAGTGCTGCTATGTCTTCATTTTCTTTTCGATAAGTCTGGGCTCTTCAAGTCTCTGATGATGAGATGTTCTCTCCCACTTATCTGCAAGCAATTTTCCAATGTATTTTTCTACTATTAAGGACGTGAGAACACCTGTATTGTAGACTCTTTTTCCTCCTCTTTGCTATTTCCCTATGGTGGTAGGGAGTATCCAGTAGGCATATTAGCCTTTCCAGACCTGGAACTCCCTCAAAAATATCACTGACCTGGTATTGCCTACTGGTATTCCCTTCTATTGAGATTCCAGTCCACTATAGCCTAGACTAGTAAACTGAGTAGTGGCAGGGCATAGGCATGGGCCCTTGAGCTCTGCCATCCATGTGTTAAATTGTTAAAGGGTTCCTTGCAATGCTTTTGGCTTATAGAGCAGCTCCTCAGTGGGCTTTGGGAGTTAGCACAGCCTTTCACAACAGGCAGTTTGGATGCAACCAACCGTTTTGGAGATAGAGTGAGTTTAATAGTATGGAGGTGGCCAGCCTATGCCAGATGGCCTCCAGGTTGTAGAACAGGACCTGGTATTTATACGACTACAGATATAGGCTAAAAGCTCAGACTCCTTTCCAGAAATTCCTTTGATAGTTATTCCAGATAGAAGTTCAGCAGCTATGCATATTGCAGACAAAAATATATTTATTTAAAACTAACCAAAGCTAGTAGGAAGACTTGGTTGAAAACGGTACATTAGAGATTTAGGAACTCCAAAATAAAGTTAATTACTAGTGACTTGTCACAACTAGCTTTCAGAGCTGAAAATCACTGTCTTGAAATGAATTATAAGAACTGAATCGAGCTGCACATTACATGTTTTTTTACAGGACAGTCAGGCACCAGTTCCCCCTGCTCATCATATCAAACTCCTGTGAGGAGATGGAGTGGAGTGGATATTTCCACAACCAACTGCACCTCTTTCAGATGGAAGATAGGCTGCTTTGGGGGATTTGCACACGTAAGAGCCAAAGCAGGTTGTTGTGGGGGGGAAGTGGGGAAGGGATTTCAATTCTCACATTTCCACCTTCTATGCTCCACACCTCTCCAGCAGCTGTTTTCATAGCCCTTTCAATAAGGGGAATTGAGTAGGGTGAATGTTGCCATGGTTAAGTCAAACTTTCTGATATCATGCTTTTGCCAGAGATTATTTCAAGTGTTGATACACTTCATTGTGAATGAGTCCCTTAACTTCCTGCATTGCTTTCTGTCATGATTTGGATCACAACAGAATTAACAAGACATCTTTGCACTCCTTTCCTGGCATGCATTTTCTGCAGGCACAGAAACTCTTGGCAGTGATATGTCTTGTCGACTTCAATGGCTGAGCCTTTCCTCCCAGAAGCAATCCAGATTTCCATCTATGAATTGCTTCCATAAGGTCAGGACATGTTATTTTATACAAAGGCTTTCTTGGAATCCCCCCTGGAGCTCCTAACAGTCGTCCTCCATAAACCCCTTGTCTGGGGGTAGCAGGAGCAGTTTGGCAGAATCAGAGGCTGCTTGAAACATGTGACATTTTCCAAAGGGGTAGGGCTGGGTTTCCAGGTGCAGTATCTCCTCCTCAGAACGGGGACAGGTTATTTAGCAGGAACTCAGAACGGAACTTTGCAACCAGGGGACCATTTAAGAGAAAAGCCTCTCTGTTAGCCAGTCCTGACTTGCAGAATATCCCAAGATGGCAGCCACCTTCTAAATACATGGAGTAAGCATGACACTTAGTATTTCATATTCTGGGATAGAATGAATCTCATCTCATATTTGCAGTAGTCATTAAGTCTGATTTTACTTTTGCAACCCCATTCAGTCTCGTGGAAACAGCAACTGGTTTGAAATGGTATTAGGTGTCCTGAGAGAGCAGGGTTACATTTTTAAGAATTTTCATATTCATTAACTCAATAAAGACCATGTCTTCTGTTTGGCTACTCATTGTGCTGTATTAACCTGAACTATACAGTAACCCAGGCTCAAAGTATTATAAATGTTATTACATCTATAAATCTTTGGAACTGGAGACCTACTTAAATTGTCTGTCTAGTAGCTATGAATAAATGGACAATTTTTTTTTTTATTTATTAACATAAAAAAGGAGAGTTAGAAAATTCAAGACAATAGTAATAGTCTCACCAAAGACAGAGCCTATTGTATATTGCTTGGCTTAGAAATAAGCTGTCGTGGTTTAATCAGGCAGGCAGCCAAACATCACACAGCCGCTCGCTCAATCCCCCCACCCACCCCTGCAGTGGGATGGGGAGAGAATCAAAAAAAAAAAAGTAAAATTCATAGATTGAGATAAAGACAGTTTAATAGAACAGAAAAGGAAGGGAAAATTATAATAATAATAATAACAACAATTATGATAAAATATACAAAATGAGTGATGCACAATGCAATTTCTCACCACCTGCCGAGCAATGCCCGAACAGCGATCGCTACTTCCTGGACTATGCCTTTTATTTATATACTGAGCATGACATCATATGGTATGGAATACCCTGTTGGCCAGTTGGGCTAGCTGTCCCGGTTATGCTCCCTCCCAGCTTCTTGTGCACCTGGCAGAGCATGGGAAGCTGAAAAGTCCTTGACTAGCAGGATACTTAGCAACAACTGAAAACATCAGTGTGTTATCAACATTCTTCTCATACTAAATCCAAAACACAACACTAGGAAGAAATTTAACTCTGTCCCTGCCGAAACCAGGACAGTAACCATTTTTAATATTTTGTGTAGTCAATTGCTATGCAAATGTATATCTGAAATACAATCGGATAAAACTGCTGCAAACTCTATACTTATTTGAAGACAGTTTACCAAACCAAACCACTTCATTATCAACTTTACTTGGTCAGTCACCAACCCTGATTCCTGCCTTGTGTGCAAAACCTGCAAGTTCTGTAAGCAATATGACTGTAAACAGCACTAAAAATAAGCATGGGTGATTAGCTGCAGAGTGGTAAATATAATTTGAGCAGTTTTGACAGGTTGTGTTGCTTGGCTTGAGCTTGAAATAACATCTTGACATATCAGTGGTTCTTGTGCTTTTCCAGGTTGAGTCGTTCCTTAAGGTGTTGAGTAATATAACTTGATGATGGAGTGTCAAACATAATGTGTTAAACCTGAAGAAAGAAAATAACAGATACCATGAAGATCAGCGTATGTTAAAATATGTTTTACTGTTTCTAATTAAAAAGAGTAGATTTTCAGATATTTCAGTTCCTATATAACAACAGCTTTGAAATGTCCCCACTGTGCAAAACAAAGGGTACATACTGTTTTAAATGGATAGAAAAAACAGATTAAGATATTTCCATTTAAATTAAACAATAGTTTACGGGTTCAGGATAAATAGTTTAATGTGTTTCTGTGAGGCTAAGAACACCCTTAAATAAATTTCAAGCCAAAACATCAACACCAAAAACATCTAGCAGAATAAAGCCCAGTAAAAGGCATTCACTAAGAAGTATGTGGTGTGAAGTGGCTTAGTGGTATTTGCATGCAAGGAGATGGCAGCCATATAAGCGAGAGATAACAGAATAGTTGAGACGGAGAGTAAAATTTATCATAACATGTCTAGTGATGATTAAAAGCCTGTGCTTATTAGATGCATAAAATGTATTACTAAATCATTTTTGGAACATATAATTTTCCAATTATTTATGCATCACAGTAATTAATGATAGGAGGGACAGAGTCAATGATTCACTGTGTAATACATATGGTAGTTACCTGGGGAGGAAAAAATTACAGTGCTACCAATTATTTGCTTTAATGTTTTTGTAATTATGCCCTACACCCAAGTTGAAAATTTCTTTAATTCTTTTTTAAACCCTTCATTCCTAACAATGAAACTGCTTTCTTTTTAGCCCTTCAATTAAGTCTAATTTTTAAGCTGCCATCCAAGAAATATACAATTCCATAAATGCCTCGTTCGCTTTTATATTTTGCTGGCAACGGTCTGCAAGTATGAAATCTTGCCCTTCAAGCATCTTATTGACGAACTAATTTAGCCAGTCTGAGGGATGATCTTCTGTTTAATACATGTGGTTGGGATTTGCATGATCTCAGTTTCTTTTCTACTTTGGCCTTAACTTCTTAACTGAAGGAAAATGAACCAAAGCCCTTGAGCTGTTTATCACCAGGTAGGTCTTTATTCCTGTGGGTGGGAAGGGAGAAATAATTCTGCATTCAGCAGAGTCACTTTTGCACTGCACGTTTCTCATGTTCCTTCTTTTGGGGTGGAGGGATCTACAGATGGTGAGAAAGAAGTGCCAGGCAGAAGAAGAAAGCCTGTGATGTAAGGACAGCTGAGCTGAACTCATTCTTATTTAATGGTACATGCCTACAGTGTAAATGTTTATATTTGAGCTAGCTACGTTGGGCTCCTTTCATAGACAATGGAGAGAAACGAACACCTTGGGGTCAATACATTTGATGTATCTAGGAGGTTTTGTTTAAAATGCCATAAATTATGCCCTAAAAAATGTCTCTCTCAGTGGACTACAAAGAGCATTGTGAGTAACTAGCTTAGGTCAACTTCCTAGCTATCTAAAACTAGATGAATTAAACCCCTCCAACTACGTCTATACTGTCCTATAAAAGTTCTGGCCCTGGAACGCAATTGCACGTACTCTTAAATATTTGAGTGGCATGGCATGGTTTTTTTCCCATGCAGCAAACACAGTCTGTGAAACATCTCTCAGACACTGCTCATGAGCTAGCATGGACTAGGGGCTATTCTCAGGAAAAGGTCTGGATGCATCCATCTGGTTTTGGAAAAGAAAAAAAAATATATAAATGCAAATTCTTTTGTGCCCGTTTGCCCCAGGAGTAGAGAAACATCCCAGTTTATCCCAAGATTTGGGTGGACACTTTGAACTTAGCTACCACCAGAAAACCACAAGTAAGTTGGGTAGAAAGCACACAAGTCATGCAGCTTCGCATACTTAATCATGCTTTTACCATTCTTCACCTCATGGTGCAGATGCAGAGAAAGAGCCCCCCACAAGGCTACACGCTGCTACACATAGCGCATCTGCAGGGGTATTTCCTCTTTCTATTCCCACTCAAAACAGAAGTCATGGCAATTCTTCCAAAAGATCAGGCTGCATTTCCTTATTGCGGCCTTTCAGTACTTAAAGGGGGCTTATAAGAAAGACGGGGACAGACTTTTTAGCAGGGCCTATTGCGACAGGACAAGGGGGAATGTTTTTAAACTGAAAGAAGGTAGATTCAGAGTAGATATAAGGAAGAAATTTTTTACACTGAGGGTGGTGAAACCCTGGCACAGGTTGCCCATAGAGGTGGTAGATGCCCCATCCCCGGAAACATTCAAGGTCAGGTTGGACGGGGCTCTGAGCAACCTGATCTAGTTGAAGATGTCCCTGCCCACAGCAGGGGGGTTGGAGTAGATGACCTTTACATGTCCCTTCCAACCCAAACTAAACTATTCTATTCTATTCTATTCTATTCTATTCTATTCTATTCTATTCTATTCTATCCTATCCTATCCTATCCTATCCTATCCTATCCTATCCCTTACATGTACGAATATCCTGAGGTACCTGTATCTTCAATGTGATCTAGTTGAAGATGTCCCTGCTCACGGCAGGGGGGTTGGAGTAGATGACCTTTAAAGGTCCCTTCTAACCCAACCATTCTATGATTCTATGTTTCCCATACAACTGTCAGCATTTGGAGATTTTAGTATCATGGTTTCCAGGAAGTATGCTGAAATATAGTGACCTGATATGAACTTTTCCCTTTCTAAGAACCCTGACAACCTCTGTTTTGCTGTCAACTATGACAGACAAAAATCATCTCTTCTCTGTGGGCTGGGCATGGTGCTCCCAAACAATTCATGCAACTCCCGCAGGACAAGAGAAGGCATATCCTTTGAGTTGCCACCAAAAGCCTTTTGCCAGAGCAGACTTAGTAGTGTTTAAAGGATTTATTTAATTCTTTTCCCTTGAATAAATGAGCTTGGAGGGTTAGACTTTCCTATGAAGAAGAGTTAAAAAAAAAAAAATGTTTAGTGCATTTTGGCAGATTATGTGGGTGGTATATGAATCAATAAAGCTTCCAGCTATACAAAGCCTTTGGGTGGATTGCAATGTTTGTTTGCTTTTTATTTATTCCAAACAGAGCTAAATCTGAATAGTTTTTTTTATTTCTGCTGAGAAATGAGGACGTAACCCTCCCCCTACCATTCCCTGTTCCCTGCTGTGTTACAAGTGTACCCATATCAAGTATTTATTTATTACAAATATTCATAAGGAAAAACTGATGATGTTAATGATGGAAAAAATATTCTCAAGATGCTTCTTCCATATCTGCTCAGGCATACGTGTATGTGATATGTACTGGAGATTAGATATCTATGTACTTATCTGAGTCTACTGTTAGGCTACACACAGTCTGGTGGAGGCAGTGGCAAATTTGATAGAAACCTTAACTGATTCCGAGATCCATGGAGCCTTCTGGGTTGCTGGTATAATGCTGCTTTTGGATTTGATGACCTGGTCCATGCTGTAAATTTTCTGTGGCAGGAATAATTTAAGGGTATTTTTTTCCTCCATTTTTACCTAAGCTTTTTAGTGTGCTTGTTTTAGCCAGAACTGACTGCTTGCTCTGGCCTGCATTAATTTGTCCCAGTGCTTCTGCGTTGAGGTCCTGAGTTCATGAAAGGTACCAAAAAGTGTCTATGTTGGCCAAAATCTGTCATGAGGGAAAAAAGCTGAAATACTAATTCTTACAATTTTCCCAGCTCTACGAAAGTCCATATTTGAAAACAAAAGCTTCAAATTTTAGTAATGAGAATTTAGCTCCCACCCAAACTCCCACCTTCCATAAGAATGTCTCAGATTAGGAGACAGAAGGCAGAATAGCCATTGCTTTCCAAGACCTTTGCAAGGGCCATTTCATTCTACAAAGACACATCCATGGAAAGGAATGCAGACAGGATCTATGCAGTAGACCAAAATGGCGAAGATCTCACCTAGAAATAAGTTCAAGGCTCATGGCTATGTCAATGATGAGCATTTACATCACAACAGCCTTCTAAAAAAGCCTGGAAATGCCAAGATAGCAACATCAAGATACTTTAAGGATCCCATCTTTCAGCCAGAAATTACCCATTCTGCAATATTTTACAGTCCTGTTAGCTCTGGGAATGCAAAATGGTTGGAGAGTGGATAATGGAGCATTTAGATAGAGCCACCAGAAAGCAGTGTGGACATGTACAGGAGCTGATGTTCAGCTTGCGCAGCAGCCGTTACTAAATTAATGCTGCCCAAACTGAAACAGTTGTTTATGGGACTCAAAACCAGACCAAGTAGATCACATTTTCTTTCTGTGTTGTAATGGAAATTAGACTAATCACCATAATGGTCTCTTTTGATTTAAAATATCTAAGAGCCGCCTATAATTGGGATGTAATTGGAACTGGCTGATGGAAATTAATCAATGTTATATGTAGAGATCAATGATGGTAACAAAGATTTGGAAAGAAGACAATCCTTATGTTTCGTGAAACAGCAAGCTCCTAGATGGTTGCATGTCAAAGTGAGAATCATCAGAGTGAGTCTGGAAGTCTGTTATGCAGCTGTCTGTATCTGGGTGACTGTCTGGACTCCCATCAAGTTAAAGGAGAGAAACAGGTTGAGGGTGCAATTTATCTCTTCAAAAAGTCTAAACTGGATCACGTGAGTTGTACTCTAAAAGTTTCACTTTCCTCATTGACAGCCAAAGCTGAATAAGGAAGACGACAGTGCAACGAGATCCTGAAAGCGGTGGAAAGTGAGCCTCATTCCATGTTTCTATTATTTTACTTGGATTTTTGAAGAATGCTCCAGCAGCGTTACACCTTTTGGCTGTATGGTTATGGCAAATTGACAGAAGGCTGAATGACTTAGTGGAAAAGACATCTGGGGTGCTGCAAGAAATTATGGAGATTTTTTAGGTGAATTTTTCCTAGCACTGAGGCTTTTCTTCTTGAAGAAAGTGTACAGCTGGAGATAACATTAGTGAGAGTGGTTGGTAAGGGAGTCAGTCTACAATTTAGGAGGCCAGATGTAGCTGTTGAGATTTGAGTTGAGTGTTTAGGAGGTTTTAAGAGGGTTTAAGAGGGTGGATGCAGTTAGACTGTGCCAGCTGACCTAGAGACCAAGGAATGGTAATAGCATTCAATATGCCAGCAAAGGCAAAACATTTGTGCTCTTTATGGTGTGTATTTTTAGTTCCCCTTAAAAGTGGGACAGGCTCCTAGTTTGCTTAGGAACTTCTTTAAGTTCACCTTTTTATTTCTGTGTCTTTGAGACACACAGGTATTTTTATAAATCTGATCCTAAGTGATTTGACCAACATCAAAAAATGGCAGGGAACAGGACGTGCAATTATGCCTGCTATTTAGCTACTACTGCTTTTCTAACCAAGGCTATTGCAAAGCTGGTCCTACCTTGTGTTAGCCAATTTTTGTGTCCTTTGTTTCCATCTCCCCTCCTTCTGTTGTCCTAGCAGCCCTCTCAGTACCTTCTCCTGCTTTTGTCAGCACGGAGCAGTATACTGTTATTAATGTCTCCTCTCATTCCCAGACCTTTCTGCATCTTTTTCCTGTTGTTGCCTCCAGTGACATGCGATGATGATAATGGGATGCAGTGCCACTGGCATGCTACCCCAAAGCCCTGCAAGGACTAGTTCAGAGGTACAGAATTGCTTAAAAAGCCAGGAGCTTCTCTACCCAAGGGGAGGAAAAAGCGATTGCTTGCTGCGTTAGGATCTGAATGCTCCTTGCCACTTCCTAGCAGAGCAGTTTAGAATCAAGCTCCACTGGATGATAATTGTTTTAACTACCATTATGGTTCTCTCTTTTCTCCAGGGGCATGGCTTGGGGAGGATGGGTGAAGCTGTGCAACTGATGTCTGCCTAATTCACAGGGTATTCCTAATTGGTTGGGATAGCTCTCCCTACCGTCCCTTCCCTCCCTTTGCCCCGCTGAGTTGCAGTTTGATCCTTTACTTACAGCTTTTCCAAAGAAGTTTATGCTTTCTTTACACAATCTGCATAAAAATAAAGGTGACCAATATGAGCATCTTCTGAACACAGTCAAGATTAGAAACTCCTTCATTTTGTTACCAGAAAGAAGGAATGTTAAAAAATCAATAAAAAATAATGATGTACAGTTTTTGTAATACAGAGCATTGTTATAAATGCAGCTCCACTGACAAAGCCTTTGCAAGGGGAAGGTTAGTGATACAGATGACCATGTCAGCTTCATTCAGAAGAAACGTGTGGTAATCAGATTTCTTACTTTAGATATTTACAAAGACAGTTCACGTAGCCTATAAATTTAGACTCAGTTAAAGGAAGAGTGTGCTCTCTCTGAAGAACAAACTAGAGCCCCTAAATGAGTTGTATATGATTTTTTACTGGGATGGTAGAAACCTCAGTGCTCCCACTGGCTGAGCTGGGAGCCACCTAGACTTGGTTGGTAAGCAGCATGAAGGACTACAGCATGTCTAAACGGGAGCCTGACTTGCTGTTGAACCGGGAGCCTCAGCTATAAGCAGTTGGGAAGATGTTCTGGTGTGATTGCCAGAGTCATGCATCTATACATTTTCCCTTTTAGTCTCCACCTTAAGGTAAAATCAACTTTCCTTAGCACAGGGGATGGAAGGGTTGGACTCCTTCACTATTCTGCTGATGATATTCTTTTCCTTTGGAAGCCATCAACAGTTTCGACTGAGTTACTAGGCATTAATAAGCACAGAAAAATTCAACACATTAAGATTACTAATTGTATCAATGAATGCACTGTACTGATGAGACCAAAAATTTTCACCCCATAACCAATTTTAGTTTTTTTCTGATTTATTTATTCTTATCTTTATCAGTGAGATATACTCAGGCATGAGCTCTGAATTTTACCTGCTTGAAAAACCCTAGAAGTATTTTAAAGCTGCAGTGTTTCCACTACGGCTTTGGCTCTGTACCAGTTTTGTACCAGTGAGAAGTCCTTTTGGACTGATAATCTATTCATCATGTCCTGCAGCATTATTCCCTGCTTCTCTGAAGAGTTCATTGAATCTAGTGGTGCTGTTGTCAAATAATTATGCTGAACATTGTCTGCTGATGCTTACAGATTCATTCAGATTATGGAGTTTGTTGCATTTCTTCCATATTTTCCAAAATGTAAGTCATTGTCTTGAATTCTTTTCACTGAAAATATGTACAATTCCTTATGCTGTTCTTGCAAAATTGTGGCTTAGATCTGAAATAGGATAGGCAACAGAGTTCACTTTTCCTGTAGACTTCAGATTTTTCATCAAGTCAATGATACAAAAAGACAGGTTGCTAGAGGAAGTCAAGAGTTTCCTCATTAAATCATTATATGAGGACAGATTTTATTTTGTCAAAATTAATTTTGTCAGGTAATGTATGCACCTGTTCTTACAGAAGCAGCAGAAGCAGTTTCTTGCATCAGGAAAAGAATTGCTGATCATCCACTTTGAAAGATCTTTTGGCTTGGTGCTTGGGGCGCTCATCTGTGATGTGAAAAAGTGCAGTAAAAATCCCTAGTCTGCATGAAAGACAGCACTAACTTGAATCTTAATCTCTTCCACCATAGCTATCCAGGGCTCACACTGTTTATACACTTTATTAGTTAGCAAAAAAAAGATTTTTTTCTTAAGGGCTAATGCTAACTATTCCAATAGCCTGAGGGATTTTATTTATTTTCTTCCAGGATCCTATCACAGTGTGATTTCTTCTCCAGTTTTTGGCAGGTAGGCAGGCAGCCAGAACAACCTTGACTGATTCAGATGAAAAAATAAATACATCCTCTTTTAGACTTCAGAGTCTCTTTGTCGCCTGATTCCAAACCTTACTTTGTATCTTCTGGTTTTCGGTGGGGTCTAGTAATCACACTACAGTTTCTCAGCTGTCTTCTGCTCCTGAGGGCTTGGCTAGATGAACAAGTTACTGGCCAGCAATGCAAGCTGGAGATTTGAGACAGTTTTAGCTGCTCTGTGGTTCCTGTGCTACCTATTTAAGGCAGCTCAGCCCTCTGTAAACATCACTGAGCTTATCTGGCTCAGGAAGTTACTCCTCTTTTTTCGCATAGAATGATTTAAGGACCCCGACCTGCACCAACCAAAGAAGATCCCTTACAACTAAAAATTATTCACAAAAAAACTTTTGGAAAATAACTTGAATGTAAAACCTAAAGGCTAGTCATGAATAATGGGTCAAGAAAATGTCACCATGAGGTCAGTGTGATCTGAGGCTGCCAACACAATGTCCTCACATATTTAAGCAGAGGAGCAATTCTTCAATTAGTAAGCTCTGATGCAAGTTAGTGGGAGTACCTCATCCATCTGGATACTTCTTCAAAAAAAAGAACAAATGGATTTGGAGAAGAGTGGGGACATGGGATGGATCAGTTTAAAAGAAGGGATTAAAAGCACTGCATACAGCCCTGAGGGGAAGCAATAGTCTACAGACACTGGAAGACTGCAAGCATTAAAGACTGAAAACAAACATGTGAGGTACTAGGAGAGGGTTTAGTTAGATCCCCTTTTCCCATGTGAAATTGTGGGTGAATTTCTAGATAAACTTGTTTAGACGGTCAGCTCTTTGCTTATAATATTATTGTGAACAATAGTGTGTGGGAATTCAAAAAATGCTAGCCTAATGCCTAGAAAAATAAGTGTGAATTGACTGTAGGAAGTAACTCTATATGGGCTTGGAGATAGTTTAGCATAATCAGCTTTTTCCATCCATAAGTCAGAGGATATTGTGCATTATTAAAAGCAGATACTTCTGGCCACTTGACTATTAGTCTCCTACAGCTATAAGAATATGAATGGTAGGTGTTAAAATCAGCCACAGGAGGGCTCTTGCATTATTTCCCTGCAAGCCTTTAAACATACTGAGGATAATAAAGGAAGAAACCTATTCAAGCAAGTATAGGCAGAGGCTAAAAAGATCAAGTCAATCTGTGCTCTAGTTCCTGTCAGTATGTACAGGAAAGGAACGCTCTGAATCATGAATAGTTCACTGTGCATTTTATTTCATCTGCTAGTAGAAGCAAGAGTGATTTCCCCTTCTGTGCTTTTTAGCTAGATGCCATGTTTCTCCGACAATAGGGCACGGTCCAGTGTATACATTAGAGGTCTGGCTATGAGGGCTGAGATAAAGACTAAGTTTCCATGGCAGTGTTAAGTATCCAAGTTTTCCAGACATCTAGATTTGGTGCTGCACTAGTCATTACTAAAGCAATTTTTCTCGTTTTTGCTTCTATTGTCTTCATTGTGACTTGAGTCCCATCAGTCAGTGCTGCAGCAATTTAGCTGAACTCCCAAAGCAGCATGTTAAATTCTGACAGCAACAGGCCAGTGCACATGGTCTAGGACACTTTGGATGCTCATGTAGGTGTCTGATCAGAAGTGGTCACAAGACACAAGCAAAACCCTTGTGGGGACTGAACGAGAGTTCAATATTGTTAGCCCAGTTGTGAAACAGGGCCTACTCCAAAGGAACAAACACCCACATTGGAGCTGACTCAATCAGTATCTTGCTTTTGTCTTTCCCTTAGGAAAAGAAACTCTTTCCCTATGCTAGATTTACAGATGCTAAACAAGGACCTCCCCACCAGTGAATTGATCTACAGGTTTTCTTTTTTGTCTCAGGGATACCCAGCCAATCTTTCCACTTACCAAGAGTACAGATGTCATGCAATGTTATCTTCTTTTCCCTAAGGACATCCCTACCACAATTTCTTGCTCTTCCAGAAAGACTCTATTTCTTGCAGGTCCCTTAAAATCATTCCTATCTAAGTATAGGGATCAAAACACTTCCTTCGTACTCAAGAAGCGTCTTCCAAAACTTGCTGCTTGTTCTCCAGTTTGCTCATGCTTTCCAGATGAAGCATTTGGGGATAGAGTGGGTGTGTAGAGAATTACCTTCTTTTTGATCCAGAGGAAAGATTTGACATCCCTTCCTGTCTTATATGTCCTTCACAATACAGTGATAGCAGACCCAGCTTAAGAAAATAATTAAAATTTTGCAAAAATTAGTTTCTTTTTCCCTGTGGCATTACCAAAAAAAAAAAAAAAGTAAAAGCAGAACAAGAACAGTCTGCTGTTCAAGGCCTTCAGAATAGTGTTGGAAAAAGAGTTTTGAATGAAACAGTACCAAGACTATACCTGTGACCTACTCTTCCTTAACTGAAGCATGAATTTTTTTCCTCTCAGTGGAAAGAGGAAGCTCATCTCACATGAGAGTTGTTGCTCTGGAAGTCACCATCCCTCAGCACTCATAAAATGTCCTTCTCTCTCTACTGATATGTAAGGAAATTCAAATGACTAAATTCATAAATGGGCACCTCAATTAAATATTTAATAAATAGGTTAATAAATAAATAGATTTATAAATCCATATCTTTTACTTGGGTCCCTCAGTCTTCCCCTTGAATGTTCAAACCACCAAGCTATTGGTTATTTCGATATGGTTTGAGACATAGGACGTTTTATTTACACTTCTTTTTGCCAGAAGTTCTGTCCTTGCCTATCTTGGCAAACATCTTCTTTTGCAAAGCTCACTTTTGACAACATTTTTCCAGGGAAAAAGCATTTCATCTGGTAATACATGTCTTTGGGACACAAACAGTTCATTTTTTCCTACTGAGGCCTTCCTGGAGCACTAAATGCCATTTTTTCTGGAGTACCCACATTTTTAGAAACATTTGCCCCTTTGGGTGTTGAGCTTCAAAGGGGAAACCCATCCACAGGTGCCAACGTGAGGCATGTGAATCGTGTGAGATGCTGTGTTGTTTGTTCATCTGCACCTGGCCTGTTTTGAAAACCATCTCCACCACTGCTGTCTCTGCCACTTATCCCCTTTCCTGGCCCGCGATGTTTTTTTACAACCCCCCGAGGCCCAGCATATCTGGCCATCAGGACAGCAAGCCACCAAGCAGCAATGAACAGCAACCATGTGCAAAGAATTCCTTCAGAGTCCCCCCTCCCCCCATTTCTCCCCTCCTGAATGTTTGTTCTTTCATACTTCATTGGAGAATTGTGTTATCTCCACGAGATGTGGCCGGGCTTAGCGCGGGAATGTCTGCAGCGGCACGCCGCCCTCCTCCCCGAGACACGGCAATGGGACAAGTTGCCTAATTGGTAGGAATGGGAGCTCTTCTTGACTACAAGAAATAGAAATAAATAAATAAATGAATGAATGAATAGAAGAAGGAGAGGTGAGGAAAGGAGAGTGGGGGAGAGAGGGAAAAAAGAGAGCGCAACTTTTTTTTTTCCCCCCTTCTCCTCCTCTGAAGGAAGCAGCAGTGTCTCCTTGCAGAACGACAACCCTCAGGATACAGCAGTTGTCTTCAAATCTGTGACCATAAAAAATCATTATCTCTGTGAAATACAGCAATTTGGGAGATAATCAAACAGTGACCAGGGGGCAGAGCTGCCAATCTGAAGGATTATGCTCTGTGCACGCTTGATTCTGTCTGACCTTCCTCCGAGCCAGCTGTCAGCTTGGCGAAAACGCACACGGATCGACTCAGGGCACATTCATTAGACTGTCTTCGGTGAAGAAGTCATTTGCATAAAACCCCAGCTTTCTTAATTAGTACTTCATTTTTCCCTTGACTTATTTTGTGGCTAAGTTCACTCGCCTTTTTTTTTTTTTTTACTTGCCAAAAAATAAAATGGGGGAGGAGATTTGTTTTTTTTTTTTTTAATGTGGGGGCAGGAGGGAATATGACTTGCAAATTAACTCAGTGATAATTAGCCTATTAACATTTTCAGAGATGTAGGAGGTTTCCAAATGTTAAAAAAAAAAAAAAATCAGAAAGGGGAAAAAGTGTGGGGGCGGAATCCAAAGAAATTTATTATCTAAACTTCTGGATTGACAATATTGAAATGTCGGGAAAGAAAGACCGTACAGTCCATGTATTGAAAAATCTCTCTCCTTCTTTTACAATGATACATACTCTTTACTCATTCTCAAAGACTACTTAAGAAAATGCTGCTTCATCATTCCCATGGGCAAGCAAAGGAATTTTTTATTGTTAGAAAAATAAAAATATATTTTTCTTCTACTGCATTTAATGTTGGGTGAACTGTTTGGATTAGGAAGAAGTTAACCACATAATTCAGTTTTACCGAGACTTTTCTTCTATGTACTAATAATGATCTTCACATCCCCTAAAAGCTTCAAAACCATAGTTGTGTCAAAATAAACTGCAAATTGTTGTATGAGTATAAAGTATTCACTTAAGATGCACTGCACTTTACTGATTTAAAATTGTGATGTGATTGCTAGGAACAAACAAGCCACAGGAATGATTGCCTTGTGTTACGAAGAGCGTTCAGAGTAGAGAGATGCCAAATTAGTGCAGACATTATCAAATTTGTTCTTTAGTTCAAAGTGGATGCTAATGATGCTTGTTCTCTGTTTGATATTCTACTCTTGCCTGGTGTAGGAAGGTATTTCAGAGTGTTCCTAAGTTTAATCACAAACTAGTCCAACTTACATCTCAGTACCACCATCAGAGCATAATTATTGTGCAAGGGGAGGGAAATCCTGAAGTCCAAACAACATCCTTGTCACTGATGAATCAGAAACTAACAGAGACAAAAGGCATACACATCCTCCAACGCTGCTTTTGTGGCAGCATTCTGTTTAAAATGGTGCAAAAAGCAGTAAAACTTGCTGCCGTGTTTTGTAAATCCCTCGCCATCGAGCAAAAATGTAACTGGGGACATCTCTGTTCTTAGGTATTGCAGCTCTTCCTCTGGTTTTACAGGTCTTCTCCAATATAGGACTTAAACAGAGTTTCAAGACAGGAAAGGTGGCTTCAAGACAGGATATTGAACATCTCTAAATTTGAAGAATCAGGACCAACCTTTAGAAGGCAGAGTATTTCAGGTAACTGTTTATTAGTGAAATGAATAGTGCCAGGACCTGTTCTCTGGTCCTGAGGGCAATAGGCTCAGACTGGTTGTGTGCATACTACTAAATTGCCTCAGCCTCCAAAACAGTGTGAATGCATCCAAATTGCCTAAAAGGAATTGTCTTTGGCCCACACTAAGATCCCAAATATGCAGTTAAATCATTTGGGAGAACACTAGTTGGTCTGGAACAAAACCACGCTGAAGATTGCTCTGGATATATAACAGTATGAACCGCCACACTTTAGTGCCTGTGTCCATTTCCAGCAGTGTTTCGTTTACGTGCACAGATGTACCCTCAGCTATTTCCATTTGGGAATTAAAACTAGTTTTGAGGTCTGTTTCAAATTTTGTTCACTGGGGTGTTGCAAGAAACGTACTTAAGGAGTTACCTTGAAAACCCGAACATGTATGTTATCAATACTACTACTAAAAAGGCAAATTAATGAAATATTCTGAAGACTATGCATATAGACTTTTTATAGACAGAATGAATGCAACAGCATGTCAAGCTCTTGCTTTTGTGAGTTATACATTGGTATGGATTAATTAACAGCAGTGAACTGCTTCCGAATTTCAGCTGCTGTGGCCCTGCTCCAAAGGACTTCCACATTTCTGAACACACATTTTCTTTCTCTCATGATGTATAATAACAGTATTTCAAATGTGCCAAGAGCAGCTGTGGTTATAGAAGACTAATGCAAACAGCATAGAAGTCAGTAGAAAGATTGTGAAGTTTACTTCAGCCATTTTTACACTGTTTCTCCCAATTAAATTTGGAAGTTTATGGGGACCTGTCAGAAAAAATCCTATCTTCAAAGATTTTTTTGTTTATGTGTAGACTAAAGATATCCAACTGACTACTAGGAGCTGTTCAGTAAAATTGGATTAAAATAGGAAAAACCTCTAAACAATGTCTACACGGATTCATTCTCATAGGAAAAAAATATCTCCTGGGGAAGAGCTGGATTTTGGAGCTGACCAATATGCAGTTCCTCTGTGAATTACGCTACACTTATCCTCAGTATGTTTTGAGAATATCCAGTACACTCAGCCTCCCAGCATTTGAAATCTACTGTCTGTAGCCTTTGATGAACTCCTGCAACCTTCTGCTACTCTGGGAAAATTTTCTAGATTGCAAAAGATGAAAACTGATTTCATTATTAGACCAAAAGATTCAGCAGTAATTCCCAATTTAGTTACTAGGAATAATCTAAAGTCTAGTTATAAACTTTTCACACTACCTCTCAGTGCCACCACACTCAGCAGACATGTTCATTCAGCTCTCAGTCTTCATACCCCAATTCCAAGACTCCTGGCACAGACCTATAGGTGTTTTACTCATGTTATTTGGAGCTCTCTCCTTATTCCATTTCCCTCTGAATTACAGCTGCAACTCAGAAAGGTCACATTCTCAGATGTAAATAAAATATTGTTCCTATGACACGTTCATATAAGTCCAAGAGCAGTCATCAATCACTGCTAGTTGATTCAATACAGTAACAGCTACTTTAGGTCCTTATCAAATAATTCATTTTGTATTTTCATTTTGGAGGAAGGTCATTTTACCTAACTTTTCCAATACCAAAATTTGGCATTTAGTCTGAGCTAGTTGACTATGCTCTTGTTATAGTTGGAAGGAGATAGATATGTCAAGACAGAAATCAGTTCCAACTAGAAAAGACACCAATTTTATGATGGGATGAATTATTCTCCCTAGGAGCTAGTCTCTCCTTGCTGACCATTGGGGTATGTCTTGACAGTTAACTCAGTCAAGGAACGTTATTCCTAGAAAACTACAGTTCAATGAGATGGGTCAAGGGATTAATTGCTTGATTACATGGTATAGAAAGCCTTGAAAACTTTCTTGTCATTGTAGTAATTTCAACATAGTATAATAACAATTTTACAGGTATAATGTCATGGACCAGTTTCCAAACTCATTTTCTGTCTTCTTTGCTTTGTCTCAGAGCATTGGGAATCTCAGAAAAGTGATTCTTATTGAATAACACTTATTGTCCGTAGGCACTTACCTGAGATAGTCCCTTTTATCCATTTTGACTCAGATGTACCTTAGCTAATAAGTTAGGTGTGCCATCTGAGCTGCTGGTGTAGGTTCCTTCATTAGGGAATGGGGAGACACATGAATCCCTGGAAAGCTGATAATCCCACCTACAAGAGGTGATTAAGACATCGGAGTTGAAATGCTTCTCTGGATGTGTCTGTCTGACTGCAGGAGACTAGATATCTAACTAAGGCTAGGCTCCTAATTTTTAATGGCTAAACTGGAATAGAGTTTGTTGATTACTCCTGTGTATCATGTAGAGCATCACTGAATTTATTAGGATGAAATAAAGCAGCATTGCAGCCTTCAGTGACTTTATAATGAGTGCCAGTAGTTGATGGTTTCTCAAATCCATGAGTTCTAGGTACCCAGAATATACTGAATATTTTCTGGTGTCCTACTGCTTCTACTACTTCTTTGTACAACACCTAATTACCTTCTTCTGTGTTATCCTGAGATTGTAAGGCCTTTGGGGCAAAAGGCATCTGAATTCTGGGTGAAGACTCAATGGATCACTGTTCAGAAATCTCCGCGGCTGATTCTAGCAAGAAAACACAGTGCAATGTTACATGGAGGTCCTTGTAGAGAGCAGTACGACTGCATCAGAATGCTGTTTCAGGTAGCAAACCTTGTGTCCAATTATAACATGTTATTGGTCAGTTCTAGATAGGGTTGCCACTTTTGACATTAAAAAGAAAAAAAAAAGAATCCACAAATTTCATAGTAAAATCCATAAGGCTGGATGGTAAACCCCGATATAATAAATATATGCCAAGGGCTCCTGGCAAAGAGGTGGAGATACACACCCACCTCGTACCTCCACCTTGAAAAACTGTCTCCCTTCAATCCCTCTCTTTGGCTCCTTTCAGATTTGTGGATACACCCTGACAACAGTTATGTATGGACATAACTTAATGACTAAATACCAAAACAGGGTTTGCATTTTATAAAAATAATAACAAAAATGTGTAAAGGAAATATGCTCCTGCATCTTCTTTGGACTTAAGGAATGCTTTAATCATTCGAGACACCTCCTTGGTAAGATGTGTCTTTTCTCAGCCTTCAACATTCCACATCATGTCTTCTCATTGCTACTGATTTTGTTCCCTGAATTGCTGCATTTTTTTCTTTTCTTTACCATCTCTTCTTCTCTCTGTCTTTTTAACTACTAAAATTTAAGCTAAATTTCCCTGCCACAGCTTAAATCCATTACATCTTGCTCTGTCCTAGTTGACTAATGAGAATAATTATCAAACTATTTTTCAATGTGAATTATCTACACAGGCTAAAATAAAACCACCAATCTCATTTTCAGTGAAAATCCTGAGTCTGGCCAACAATCGCAATCCCTGAAGTAAAATAACAGGGTTTTATTTACTAAGGTCTTCAGTCTATTCATCGGTTTTTATTGGCATTGAAATAACATTTGGGCAAGATTATATTGCATATCTTTTTTTTTTTTTTTTAATATGGCTGTTTAAAAGCTCACAATTAAAAAGCCTCTTTAATACTCTGATATTGCCACCAGGATCGAAAAGGGATTAGTGCCAGCATTCTGGGCTACTAAAGCATGCGCATACTACTGAATGCACACTCACTGGAATGCTCATTTCCAGAAAAAAAAAGGGGCATGGAAATAGGATTCTTTCCAAGATGCTCCAAGCATCAGCCGAAGGACCAAATCTTTGTGCTGCCTTGGCACAGGGAATCTCTCAGCTGGTGTAAAACTAGTGTACCTGGCTCTTAAGTCAGCTTTTCCCTTAATATAGCTTGAAAATCAGCTGCACTAAGGCTCATCTGGGATATGATTCCTGGAACCACAGGCAGCCTCGTAAAATACAGCACTTTCTACACTGCTCTGAATTACTCTTTGCTAGGGCTAATAAAGACATGGCTTGATGCTTGCAGAGATACCCTGCATTAGGATACGTCATCTTACTGTGATGGAGAATAAATATGTACAATTAAAAACAAAAGAGGTAACTAAAATATTGTCATATTATCATAAATATCCTCAATAGTCGATCAAATCTTCCCAGAGAGGAGGGAGCAACAGGCCCAAAAATCACTGGGGATGAAAAAATGCAAGAAAACAGCTGTGGTATGCAAAATGAACACGATTCCCTTAGAGCAACTGCCTTGATTCCATCAGCTCAGATACTTAACGGAGCTTGCATTACAAGGGATGAACATGTGAAACCACGTTGAATCAAATTCATTGCTCAGCATCAAGAAGGGTTTGGAGTCAAGGCATGAAGACTGAGGAGCTCTGGGGGTAGTTCTCGCCATTGCCACAGGAATCCCATTTCATTTTGGCATTACCTGAGCTCAATGTGCCCCAACATTGGCTCTGGACAACATTATCCCTGTCCTGATTTCGGCTGGGGTGGAGTTGGTTTTCTTCCTGGTGGTTGGTGTAGTGGTGTGTTTTGGATTTAGTATGAGAATAATGTTGGTGGCACATTGATGTTTTGGTTGTTATTAAGTGGTATTTACGCTTGTCGGGGGCTTTTCGGCTTCCCATGCTCTGCCGGGTGCGTGGGAGGCTGGGGGGGAGCGTGGCTGGGGCAGCTGGCCCAGCTGACCGATGGGGTATTCCATACCATGCGACATCAGTATATAAAGCTGAGGGAAGAAGAAGGAAGGGGGGGGACATTCGGAGTGATGGCGTTTGTCTTCCCAGGTAAACGTTACGCACGATGGAGCCCTGCTTTCCTGGAGATGGCTGAACACCTGCCTGCCCATGGGAAGTGGTAAATGAATTCCTTGTTTTGCTTTGCTTGTGTGGGCGGCTTTTGCTTTACCTGTTAAACTGTCTTTATCTCAACCCACGAGTTTTCTCACTTTTACCCTTCCGATTCTCTCCCCCATCCCACTGGGAGGGAGTGAGCGAGCAGCTGGGGGGGGCTGAGTTGCCGGCGGGGGCTAAACCACGACAATCCCTTTGTTCAAACAGCTCATAAACTTTCCAAGGACTGTGACTTACCATGTGTTTGCACCATCTCTGTCTTGAATGGTTCCTGAGCTCACCTGGAACCCTGGGAGTACAAATACCTCCAGAAATAAAAATGACAGCAGATGGATGGACTCTCCTTACAGCATCTACATACCCCTTGCTAATCACGGAAGTGCAGTAGCAAGACAGGTTAACAGTCGTGTGAGTTGACATCCCTCCAATGTAGTCGTGTATCTAATCCATGTAAGAGGATAATCTTCTGATGCTTGCTAAGGGAATTACACCACAGACATAAGAACAACCATTTAGTTGCCTAAATGGAGGTGCCATGTCAGCAAGCAAGGTTATCTAAAACATCCCCAGAAGACCTATGGGGACTCACGCCTCTCTGGAGTAGCAACTGGAGGCCAAGCAGGATATCTCGTGGTATGCAAAATAACACTAGATGCCTCTGCTAAGGTGGCTGAATGCCTCTCACATTTTCAACTCAAGAAGTTTTACATCTGTCTGTTCCTAGTATCACCTCTTGGCCCAATGCTGAAAAAAGAAAAAAACAGGTTTGGCAGCATGACTATATTTTTTCCTACATCCTGATTTTACCTATTGCTGAGGGGTTTTATCAAAACAAACTAAAATGAAAGTGTCTATTCTGAATAACTTAAAACCTGTAATTTGACTGATCTTTATTATGAAATATCTTGTTTAAGTTTCTGTTAATTTTACATGGGAAAAAAGTTAAAATCATACATTTCAGCATTATCAAAATAAAGTCCAGATTTTTGATATTTTAATTAATATTTTTTTAAATATAACCTTATTCTGAGGAAGAAAACATCATTTTCACCATTCTGTGACTTTTCAAAATTGTAAAATGAAAAAAGAGCTAAAGCATGTATCTATCTTTCCCCAGTTATGCTGCTAGTCCTGCTGCTGCTTTTACAGAAGACATAATTAGGGAGACGGAAAAGATTTGAACATAGAAGGAGACTTCACAGAGAGTTCTTGGTGTTCAAGACTGGACAATGACAAATGTAAATGCTTGTAGTTTCCCAGCTGAAATACTCGATAAAAGAGCATAACACTGAGAGGAGAAGGAGATGCAGCTCTCTAAAAGAGCAGCTGGTAGCAGAGCAAAGTTTTCATTTATACAGTGACTCTGAAGTCGCCAGATTGTTTGACGGAGAATGTCATCTTCAGTGGCAACACTGAAACTGCTTTTCCATGGATTAAAAAAGACACCAAATATGATCTTAAAATAACAGATATGCTTTAATTTCAGTTCCAAGATAAAAATAAAAGCAATTAATGCAAGTTTTTGTTACCTCAATGTAAATGAGAAAGACCCCCGAGAGCTCAACAGAATTATTCTAGATTTTCACTGATATAAATCAAACCAGCATTTCAGTCATCTTACTTGAATAGAATTAAAATGCAACTCAAATTACTTCAGTTGCCTAGACATATTTATCAATGCTGAGTGTCATCTCATCTGCAAGACTCAGTAATAAAAGGTTTCTATCAAGTCCAAAACTTCACTGTACTAAGTGCTGTTCCTACCATAGAAAAGGCTAGATCCTGTCCTATTTGCAGTCTGAATAAATGAGGAAGATAAAAATCAGGGATAAGGAAATGATATTGTCCCCTTTTTTAAAGATCACTGAATGAGGCACATAGCAATTAAGTGTTGCAGCCAAGGTCACATTGTGATTTGCAAGCCATAGCACATCTAGATTTTGAGTCCATGTTTCAAACTTCACAACCAAAGAAATTTTTTTTTTTTTTTTTTACAAAGCAAAATATTTGTGCTGGATTTTTTTTATGGTTAGCATATGATGTGGCAAATGCAATTTTAAAAATTATTTAGCTTAACAATTCTCTGCTTACTTAATTTATCTTGTTTTTTTCATTTAGAGTCATGAGGCTTTTTTTTTTCTTTTGGGGGGGTGGGCTTTTTGCTTAGGTATCAAATTGCAATCTTACATAAGTCCAAATAAAATAAAATAAAATAAAATTGCTACCTAAATACCATTACCTGAAATTTTGAAACATTAAGACTTCAAAAGGGTTAATTAATTACATTAGCTGTGTCATTATCCTGGCAACATTCTGCCGGAGGGTGTATAGATCTATTCAGCTGCTGAGTTTGAAAGAGCTGTGTCCTTCTCTCACAGAAGAAAATTCATCAGACATTAAAAACATAGTCATTAGCAGAACATATTGTTTTCTCTCCACCAGATTGGAGAACATCAGATGGAATAATCAAAACAAATATTAAATAAATACTTTTTAAAAAAAAATGGAACCCAGAATTCATCACAAGTCAGAATAGATTTTATCCATGATAAATTGAAGCTGTTTAATTTTTATTGAATGTGGAGAACCAAACTTTCCACAGTCTCACGTCTTTGTAGTCAAAAGTGGGTGTAAAATGGTCCTGTACTAGAATGATAAAAAGATGCTATCACTTTTAACAGGTGTAAATAGCTGTATAAGATACATCTAGTATAAATATAGAAAAATTGGTAAAATAAAGAAAGGACAACAAAGATGCTTAAAAGTATTAAATGGGTTCCATGTAAATGGAGATAAACTAAAATAAAACTCTTCAGCTTGGAAAGACTAATTGTTTCAGGATATGACAGAAGTCTATGAAATCATGACAATCATGGAGGAAGTGAAGAAAGAACAATTATTTGCTGTTTCTTGTAATACAAAATCTAGGAGGTATCAAATAAAGTTATCTAAAGGTGGGCTCAAAATGATTAAAGGAAAGTACTTTTTCACGGAGCACATAATTAAACTATGAAACTCATTGCCACAGGATGTTGTGAATGTCATAAGTTTTCATGGGTTCAAAAAGCAATTAGATACAAGCGTGGAAGGAAAACCCTTCATAGACCACGATAGACAAAGAAATAACCCCCCAGGTCAGGAAATTGCATAGCCACAGATTGCAGGAAGCTGGAAAGCTAAAATGGGGGAACATCAATGTATATTTTCCATTTTATGCTCCTTCCCAACAGGCAGTCATTACGGGCCATTGCTGGGGACCGAAAAACTGTCTGTGGTCTTACTGAATACATCTTCTTTTACAAACCAGTTGAGAATTAGTCTAAAAATTTTAGCTCTAGAGTAAGAGGAAATATTTTTTAAATTATAAACATATCCTATGTTTTCATGTGGTCCTGTAGATCTAGTACAAACTCCTGTGGGTTCCTCCTTTCTGGAGTGTTAGACAGCACTATTCTGGGGCACATGATGAGGAACACATCAGATGCGTGTGATAATTTGGGGAGATCTTTCCTGTCAGAAGAACTTGGAACTGCAGCCACCAGAAGTGGTCCTGTTGAAAACTCTTTCATCTCCCATCATCTAGAAAAGCCAAAATGAGGGTTGCATATCCATTGTGTTATGCACCCATCACTGTGCACTTGTATTAAATGCTTCTTAAACAAAAAAAAAAAAGATTTTCCTTTATGAGATGCCAGGGACCTAGAAGAAATCCTTGGTTTAAAAAAAAAAAAAATTATTCTGTTTTGATTTGAGCTGCACAAAAACTGCTCGCAGTTACAAGCAGTTATACCCTGATGTCATTGCTGGTTAGCGATGGGCTCACATGGAGAAGGACTCGCAGCCCATGAGAGTACTTTTGATTTCACAGTCTGATGTCAATCACTTTTTCCCACGCACAGGTGCCCAGAGTGAAGTAACAATAATACTAATAGTTAAAAACATTTTCCAATGGTAAAGAATGAACTTTCATGAGCATCTTTCATTCTGGCATAGATGTAGAAACACAAGGCTCAGTAGGCAAATAAAGATTTTCAAAAGTATATAAATCAATTAAACCTGAATAACATTTATTGGCAAAAGGCACTGTATTGATACCTGGGCCTTTCCCTGACAAAATTCACAGCCCTGTAAACTGCCTCAAAAAGTGATCACAATTTTTATAAGAGAACCAAAACAGATGCATTTTTCCAAATATTATGCAGAGAGTCAACTTTAAATGTGGGAATGGTTCCCTTGCAATTGGCAGAAATTGAACTATAAAAGCTGAACATATGTACAAGATTTTTTGATTGTTTTTCATTTTTGCTGTTGTTATTTAGAGATCCAAATAGAGATTTCTAATATTCCACTGATGTAAACTGTGTGACTATAAATAAGAAATCTAGAAATCAGAAGAAACTAATTTCATTCATTATAGGAAGAAAAGTTTGAGGATTAAAAAAATGAAACCCAGCAACGACTCTGTCTTCCAAAGCTATTACAAGGGAAAATCAATAATTGGTCTCATAAACAGTTAATTTTGGAGTGGTAGTTGCTAAAAAGGAATTTGGAAGGACCCACCACCAGCCACACAGGAAATGGTGTATAGCGAATAAGGAGAAAAGCTTAAGTAGCAGATCTATAGACATGCAGTATTAAATACACTAAGAATATATACATCTCTCTTCTCACACAGCCAATCTCCACGTGATCCCAGGCACAAAATTTGAAAAATCTTTGTTTACTGATAATGTACTTTTACACATAGAGCTAAGGGGCAAATGGGAATCCTGTCAATGGGCTTAGACCCGGGATAGGAGAGCAAAAATATTACATCTACCCAGATTGTTTGGACAAAGCACCCAGCTTCTCTAAAGTCTCTGTTAACTCCGTGCAATGCCTACACCCCTCAGGATCTGTCAATGACCACCACTGTGTAAGAGGCCACGTTTTTTCCTCTGTACTGGGCTTTTAAATTTCAAAACGTCTGCTGGTCTCTTGTTAGGAATTGGGGAGGCTAAGGTCGTTCATTAGCAGTGACAAATGCATTATAATTTTTCTGGAATCTTACTAGATTCTAGAAGAGAAATAGAAAGTATCCATACTTTCTATTTTTGTTGTCTTCTGATTCATCCTAAAAAAACTCTTCTTTGTGGAAAGCTTTTTTTTTAATTTATCATTGAATATCACAATCATGACATGAGCTGAAATCTCTGAATCCACCTTAAAATGTCAGTGAGGGAATTTGCTGGTTCAGCCCGTCACTTCAGACTTGAATTACGCAGCCTGAGTTGATTTACAAAGGTCTTTTGGTCACTGACAAGCACTCGAGACTCACTTCAGGTGCCTCATGGAGACACCAAGTGTAATTTGAGATGCCAGAGGTATCCCGAACATCTGCAGGGGCCAGCTAGATCTAACTGGGGACTTTTGGGAGACCTCTGGAGCAGCAGTTGGGAGTTGCTGCGTATCAAATGGCACTGTAAGCTGAACTGAGTGCTTTGAGAGATTTACAGACAAATGCCTAATTCTCCTTGATAGTCAGAAAGGCATCAGGAGCCCAGCTGGCCTGGTTCATTTATTTATTTATTTATTATTCCTTTTGTGAGTTTAATACAGTTGCCAACCCATAGGTGTTTGGTGCATTTGAGTCACCCAAGGGTGCCTGGTTTCTGCGGTCACTCAGGAATTGCACACATCACTGTATGTCATGTGTTGTATCCGTCAGCCCCTTGCAGTTCTCTTGGTTCCCAACACTTTAGATACCTACACGGAGACAACTAAGCTGATCCCTACACCAGTCTGCCTGCTTAGACACAATACTGCTGCTGCAGATCTGACCTACTGAGTCTATCGGTATTTAAGACTGGGTGTAATTTTAAAAGAACTGGGATTTGCTCCATTAGACTTCCATTGAAATTCCTCTTTGTTGCTTCTACCAGCTGCTGCCAGCCTGTAGCAAACCTTCTACCTAAAGACAGGCACAAGGGTCACTTAAAGTTCAGCGGTGACCCCATTACCAAGGGATCTAGTTCCATATCTGGGTGTCCCCAAATCCCCAACCCTAAAGTGGAACTTATGCAACATACAGGCGTTCCCTCCAACAAAGGAAGGAATAATTCAGCATCCTCCAGAGCCTCAGTGAATGTTTTAGCCACTAAGGTATAATATGTGAAATAACACTACCTCCATTTTTTTTTTAAGTTTCTAGGTGGTTATTTTCAAGATCATCTGGCTACCAAACTTTGACTTCTCAGAATAAAAGTGCAGTATGTTCCATCCCACAGTAGGGACCGATCTGTCCAGTTAGTATTATGGATGCCATCATAGGTGTATTCCAGTATGCCTCCTATACAAAAGCTCGCACTGAAGCTTGCTACCAAAATCCAAAGGGCAGGATTAGCTTCATAGATTGCAAATCACCTCTATGCAAAGAGCTAACATATAACATGTAAGCATTTTTATCCTTGTATTTTTAAGGACATTCAACTAGTTGCATAGCTTTTGTACCAGATCTCCACACAGGATGAATTGTACTTACAGTTTGTGGGCTTGATGGCTGAAAAGTATGACAACAGAAATTTATTAATTATTTCCTATAGTAAATAATGTGGGAATTTAAATAACTTGCTCCACTTCATAGTACTTTGCGGAGAAGGGGGAGATAGTCATGAATGTGGGTTTTTTTTTTCCCCTCTCACTGCTTTTGCACTGATAGTATATTGGGAAAAAAATGAAATATTAAGTAGAAATATTATAGAATGGCTTTCTGTTTCACCAGGGGATGACAGATGAAGTGGAGAGGATACCTGTTGAGTTTATGGAGCAGATTCATCAGCCTCCTCTTTGACCCACAGCTGTCATCTTCCTACAAATTAATATTTGCCACTTTTAAATGCCTTCATCTTGGGAGGGATGAGAGGGGAGAGGAGGTAAGGCAGGGAAAAACCTAAAGGAGAGGTTTTGTGAAGAATTGCAGGGGACATAGTACATCATAAGCTAATTACAGCTTGGCCTGTCCAAGTGTTACTCTGCAATGGTGAATTATAGGTGTGAGGCTGCAGTACTTCACTTTCTTACTTATAACTAAATCAGAATCCTTTTAAGTTTTAATTAATCTGCTTAGCTTTAGTTGTGAGGGAGCAGGGGAGTGGGGAAGGAAGGCAGATTAACCCTTCAATTGACAAGTACTTTCATAGTGTCTCCTCTTGGGCTATTTTTTTCCTAAGCACCTGAGGGAGACAGCATTATCAGTCTGATGTGGGGGCCTATTAGGCTGTGATTTTTTTTTTTTTTTTTTTAATTTGCCAGTGTCTGGCTAGTCCTTTCTATTTCATTATCAAAAACCAATTAATTTTCTGTAAAAGCATCAAATTAATTACAAAATAATATGGAAATATAAAGAATGGAGGAATTTCCCTCTTCTCTCCTCCTACCCTTGCCTCATTATGGGAAACATGTTGGGCCCCTTGGCAGCAAAGCCCTATTAAGGAACTACAGACTGTCTAGCTCCTCATTTAAAATTCTGTTGGTGGTGTCAGGAGGCTTATGTGATGGGGGTAAGTCCATTTCCACCCACAGAGATCATTTTCCAATTCTCTAGTACAGAAAAATACAGTCATAAAATCATTAAAAGTGAGGCTGGAAGAGATCTCAGGAGGAAACCCAGTCCATGACTTCTACCTGTTCACCAAAGCTTCCAGGCATGGACACACTACAACCTTTCCAGGTGATCCACTCTGTTTTGCAATGATCCATTTCATTAGAAAGACGTCCCTACTGCAGTTTATGTTCATAATTATTTCTCCCATACTCATTGAATATGGGGAACAGTTTTCTTTTTCGTCTTTATATCTGACTTCTAGGTATTTGAAGACTAATATTGTCTTCATCAGTCTTTTCTCCAGTCTATTTTGTCCCTCTTCTTTCTTTTCTTTATAGGTAACATTCATTGTGGTTCTTCTACTCTGGGTGGTTAAAGTGACAATGGTAAGAATGGAAATCAACTACATCTTGACTACCGCTAAATATAGACCCATGATTCAGATGCTTAAACATCGGTGTTCAGTGCAATTTCAGGTGTCCTAGGATATTCTACCTGTGTTCCAGCTGCCAGTTGTCCTTAGGTCCTGTGTCATGTCTGTTACGTCTGGGCAAATGCCACATCTAAAATGACAGTAGATGCTTATATTTAGACAAGAGAGTTGAGCCCCAGGTGTACGTCTGTAGGTGTCTACAAGAGAGCAAACTTTCACAATACTCAGTGGAAATCTGACCAATGCAATTCATTGAGTCTAGAAATAGAGATTCAGTTGACCAAATGGAAGTGTTTGCTTCAGTGTAAACCACTTTCCGGTCTCCTTTGACTTAGATATGAATGAGATTTCCACTGACTATAATGGAAGCTTAGATAGCTGGTACTTATGTAGGTGCCTACAGATAGACACAGAGCTCTATGGATCTGTGTCTAGGGCTGACTCCCAACCCAGTCCTTCTACATACATGGTAGGGTTGCAAACACTGAGATGTGGGGAAAAGAACACCATGTTTGAGAGATTTTCACAAAATGGAGATTTCAGAAACCGTAATTCTGAAAATTTCAGAATCCTTTGTATTTACAATTTCTACAGTAACTACTTGGCAAAGATTGTCATTAAATGCCTCTGAGTTTTCATTGAGGATCTTTACCAATGGTGGGTGTATGTAGTTCTCTCCAAAGGACTTGTTAAATATGAATATTATGTTTCCATTGTACCCTCTTATTTCTGTATCTGCTGCAGAGGTGAATTCAGATAGTGCCAGAGTAGATACAACTACTATTTCTAATTTGGATTCATCTCGTATAATTTTGGTTGTCTGCTAGACTAACATACACGTTTGGGTTTAGCCCAGATGTGCTTTGCTGGATCTAATCACCTGGGACAATAACCACTCAGAAATGGTGCAACCCTTGTGTGCATGTTTTTATGTGCTTAGGTAGACAGTGGAATTGAGACGTCTGGGAGGGGTGATATATGTATTTGCACAAAAAAACAGATTTGCCATTTTGATTATTCTTATATGTTATAATTGTCATCTCCATAACTAGTACAAAAAGTTCACTGTATTTGGGTTAAATCTACAGTTATGTTCACCAAATTATGCTGGCCTCCTTCCTAAACTCCTTTGGATTTATGTCTCTTACGTAATAAATGTACTAAGTGTTGAATGAAGAATGCTCAAAAAACAGTGCTCTGACCCCAGAATCCACTATCTTAAGGCATCTCAACTTTCCAGTAATGTAGCAGCCTTATCTCATTTTATTTTTGCTCTGAATTCTCCTTGTAGACCACAATTTAAACAACAGGAGTATGTGGAGCCCTAAAGCAAAAACAGCTCCATTTGGCAGCTGATACATTCTCCTTAAGGCTCTCGGAGCACAAGTAGCTCAAACACTCAGAGGACTGCAGGAAAAACTGAATGTTGCCTCTATAAAGACTAGGGTTTTTCAGGCAACACAGGAAGGGTGAAGATGGGATGAAAAGCCCTGGAGATCTGAGTTTTCTGATCCTGCTTCTACCCAAATGGTGGTGACCACTAAAAAGGTCACTCCTATGAGCAGTAGTTCTTTTACACAGTGTGTCACCCCCCCAGACAGTAATAATAATAGTCAATCAAGATTTGCAAGCAAGACAAAGCGGGGAGTCTTGGCCATTTTCAGGCCGTTGCCAGACTGCTGTTATTCCTGTGGATGAGGAAATAATTATGGGATAATGGAATGACATTGTCACTGGTCCTAGTCTGGTCCATATCCCACTCACTTGACCACTGCCCCTATAGATTTTTATGTTATAGCAGGGTTCAGGAAATCCTCACTGGTATTCAAGGTACCTGATAAATGTGGGGAAAACTATATTCATTTTGATTGAACAGAGGAAAAATAACTTCGGAAGAAGGAAAGCAAACAGAAGGAGGTGAAAGTTGCAACATACCTGTTGCGTAGCCAGTTTAAGAGAGGAATTTACTACTGTGCAGAAGAGATTTGCATCAGTTGTCTCTCTCTTCTGGTGAACTGTGAAGGTTCATTTAAGTTACACCTTTTTGTGCAGAAGCCCTGTGTAAACCAGAGCGCATTTAACTGACAAGTTTATTTGACGGCAAAAGATTCATCTCACCTTTATTTAGAGACAATAATATAGATAATAATGTGTGAATTAACTATATTCTCTCATTTATAGTCAGTAGGCTATGGATCTCAGATCGCTTAAAATATTTTAGATGTTTACCAGAAGAAAGGTGAATCTTTTCATCTTTTCATCACAACTGGTCCTAAAAGGAGCCCAGGATGACTAGCTCAGATGTGTATGTTAGTTTAGCAGACAGTCAAAGTTAAATGAGATGAATCCGTGTTTAAAAATACAATTATGTCTATTCCAACACTACCTGAATTCACTTCTGCAGCTGGTACAGAAGTGAGAGGGTAATAAACTATGTTTATTCCCATTCAAAAAATGTTTCAGAAACTATCAGTCAGTGAGAAATAAATAACTGGATTTAGAAATATTAATAAATACAAATTCTACTCACTTATGACCTAGGAAAGTCTTGAAAATAAGACCCGGTCTTCAGTTTCTGCAGCTCCACTCGTTTCATTGAGCTGGGCAGATTTATACTAGCTAAAGATTAGGATCAAAATATAAGCCTAACATCTTTAAATGCTTTAATTATTTATCCAAGGCTGTTTTGACTTGCCCTCTGCAGTTGGCTGTGAGTCAGAGGAAGCTTTAAGTAGTATATTAGCAATTATTAGCCAGCTTAAGCTTTCACTGCATATTAGGAATCAAATCAGACTTTTTTATTCTTTTAATTATTATTTTTTAGAGAATGGAACAAAATGTCTAATTTATCTCTGTGAAATAAAAGGCTAAAATAGTGCTTTGGGTAAAAATGTCCCATTTATATGCCTACCAGAATTTGGGGAGAAAAAAAAAGAAAAAGAAGCAGCATGGAGAAGCATTTCCCGACTTCAAAGGACTGCATAAACATTGGCTGACGGTTGCTTCACCACCCGTTGCTCATATTTGATGACAGAAAGTCATAGTCTCTAGGGGGCAGAGTGTCAAAGACAGCTTTATCAGGACATCAACTGAACTTTTACCTTCCATTTTCTTGTCTCCTGAGCTGCTGGGAAAACTGCTGTAGTGTAACGGTCTTCTCAGTCTATGGTCTACAAAGATTAATGTACTTAAACCATGCCATACATTTAAATCTCAAGGTGCAAAAAAAAAATGCATTCTGCTACAGATGTGGAAGAATTAATTTCGATCTCACCCTCCTTTGATGCAAATGTAAATGATTGGTGGTATCTGGTTGGTGGATTCAAAAGCAAAGTCAATGTCAGCTCATTCCTTTGTGTGCTATTAGTTACAGAAACCTTGTCCACACTGGCTAAGGAGGCTTGAGTGGCCTTTCAACTTTTTGTTAAATGCTCGACTCTGAAATGTAATAGAAGAGATCAGCATCTTTGGACACAAAGATTCAGACACAAAAGAGACCTGAGGTGAACCTATTTTGTGGGACGTTCTGCAATGAGTTAGGGAACAGGTGTGTGTTAAGTTTAGAAAGAAAAACAAAACTCTACCTATATAGATGGAAAATTTAGGGTTATCTGCATGCTAGTACTAAGACAGCATTTCAGGGATTAGGAAGGAGTTTGGGAGAGGTGGTGAATAGTTTCCATTTAGTTACTAAATTACTGGCATTATGCCTTCAGATACCGTCCTGGAGTTATCACACTGAACTGCAAGGATCTCAGGTACTTAAGGTAGGAACTCAGTCACACTGGGCTCTCCTTACCTTCACTGAGAAACCTCTCTGTACTTTCGTGACCTTCCAAACAGGGTGGCTGGATACTAACATCAACAGTTGTCCCTAGCACATGTTATCCCATTGAACTCTACCTGGCAAAGCGTTAGTCTCATTAGCTATTTTAGAGACTGGACTAGCAGTTCCACAGTATGGACACTTGTAAGACAATACCAAACTCCACACCCTGGGCCCACTTAGTTTACTAACATACCTCTAACCACAGGAAAACAGCCAATTCAGAGCATCTAAGTTAATCTCCTGCTTTCAGTTGCCTGCTGAAGTGTTTTTATTCAGGAAACGTTCATACAAGGATTCTAAAGAGACTGACTTAGATCCCTGAGATTAGTTTCTTTAGATACCAGTACACAGATAGCTGAGGTCATGAGCGTCTTAGATCAGCTTGATCTGTGTTTTCCATAGGCATATTTGAAAGACAAAAGATTTTTTTTTTAATTAAAACAACAGATGCACAGCCAAGAAAAGCAGCGTATTCCGTATTTTAGAAAGTAAGTACAAAGAATAATGTATTAATGTTTTGAGGTATACAAATAGCACTGATAAGATAGAACAGGATGACTAACTATAGTAAGCTAAAAGCAGGAACACTTTCATCTTGATGTGACCTATCAGGGTATAATAACGTTGCAGAAAAAAATGCTGGTAACTTGAGGTTCCCAACTGCTGAATCCAAATTGGGTTCAGCAAAGGCTACAAAGCAGCACAGAAGGGTACTTTGATGAGATCCTCAGTGTTTTTGTAGCTGAGATCCTTGTGGAAAAAAATGGCATATATAGTGCCAGCTCCTCTCATTTTCCTTCTGCTTACTTCTCCGTGCTTCTCATCCCTCTGCTACTGTTGCTGATGCTTGCTAGGGGTAGATGATCTGCTGTAGCATATACAACATTGAGAGGGAAATAATAAATCTGCATGAACCTGGTTGATGATCTTCAGGGCCTGTACCAGTGCTCCCCTCAGCTCCAGGTTTGAGGAGCATGGTGCAGTCACTCAAGCCAGGATTGCAGAGGATGAGAAGTGTCATCCTCTGAGGTTCTACACTGTGTCTCACCTGTAATATGCTCACACCATGACAGTGAGGTATGTCTTACAGGTTGGGAACCACTGAAACAAAAGACCCGAGGTTTTTCAGCTTTATATCCTTTTCAGTTGTACTCTTTAGTCAACCTGATTTTAATCTCAGTGCAAATCTTTCCGAATAACCTCCAAATATGGAGTTGGACTAGATGATCATTCTAGGCCCATTCCAACTGAACTATTCTATTTTACTATAGAAAATGAACAAAGCTTTTAGCCATCGGCTCTTTATTTTCATACACAAATGTGGCCTACAACAGTCTGTTTCACAGGTTTTTTTGTCTTCAATTCACTGCAACATATCAAGGGCATTCTGGTACCCTTACATGGGAAATAGTTCATGGTGCCCTTAAACTGAAATCAATAGGACAATTCAATAAACACAAACGTCAAAAGGTACACCTTTGTTTCTGATTCAGTCATGAAAGACGAAATTAAACTTGCACTGAGAAGAACAAGGAAGCCTTTCTTGGCACCAGTAATTACAATCTGGGATGGCCCCAAAAATCCTTTCTTTAATTTGAACCAGTCTGACAAACAGTGCAAGTAACAGAACTGGAAAAGACAGAGCGCTTGGCAAAAGCCTGCAAAATGGCAAAATCATTGAAACTGTGGGTTGTTATAAAACATGCAAGGAAGAAATACTCCCCCAAGCAGGACATGTCAGTTGTGTGGGCACGGCTTAGAAAAACAGTTACTTAAAGACTATGACTTATGAACCTCTGAGATGGAGGCAGAATAAGTGCCATAGGGATGTAGTGCAGATGAGAAATGAATTAAGCACAAATGAGGAGGAGAAAACTGGAAGAGTCAAGGAAAGTTTCTGAGGTGGAAGACGACATGCCCTAGGAAGACATGGAAAGTTGGGATGAAAAAAATTCTCCCTACAGGCACAGGCCTTGTCTATTATGTTTTACAGTATTTCAGGAATTAGGTTAGAGGACAATGATTTAGTAGTTTGCAAAAATCCTTTTTTTCAATAAGAAAAGACTATACATATACCTATATCTATATTTATACCTAGAATTGCTAGCATACTGATGCATATACCACTATGTACCTATACAGGTGTAGATACGGAAGTAAATTATTGCATTGTGCTTTTGTATTGTACTGTACATCTTCTTCAAAGGAATTGAAATGTTTATGAAAAAAGAGAAGCTTATTAGGACATGAAGAAGAGTCTGCTGATGTTAGTCTTAAATTATGGTTTGGGACACAGGTATTGTAGTCAGGGATTTTCTTCTTAAGTCATTCTTACTGCAGGTTGGAAATTGGTTATATATATACATTAAAGAGACAATTCTGTTAGCATCAAAAATTAAGACATTTTTTAAAACTATCAATTTCATTGACATTTTTTTCCTAATCTCTCAGAATGGAATATTTCCATCTCCTTATTTGAGAGTGCTTTCTAGAAAGAAAACAATGTTGTGGAGAAGAATATTAAGTTTAAGAAAGACCAAAAAAAAAGGAATTTTTCTGTGATAGCTTTTTTTGATGCCCTCATAACATTATTTTTTACCGTTTCACTTAATAGAAAATCCATTTTGGAAGAACCAAAAAGAACTAACTGTGTAAAGCAGAATATCCAGTTCTTGCCCAGGGCTGCTTATGACGTCAGTATCCTAATAAATCATGATAAAAACAGTGTTTCATATTCATAGACCTGATATGGTCTGAATTTATGAAAACAAGTAAAATAGAAGGGTACAAATTATAGTTGTCATCAGTTTGCATATATGGGTACCCAGGAGGAATATAGAGACACTGTCAGAGCATGCAGGGATCAGGGTTAGGAGTCCACGTGGAAGTTGATTCTGGCAAAGGACATGAAGGTCAGCAAGAAGGGTTTCTACAGGTACATCAGCAGCAAAAGGAAGACCAGGAAAAATGTGGGCCTGCTGCTGAATGGGGCAGCGTACCTAGTGACAGATGACACAGAAAAAAGCTGGGGAAACACATGCTGCCTTTGCCTTGGTCTTTATTGGTAAGATTTGCCTTCAACAGTCACAGGTCTCAGAGACCAAAAGGAAAATCTGGAGCAAGGAATACTCACCATCAGTGGAGGAGGACCAGGCTAGGGAACATTTAAACAAACAGGACATACTCAAGTCCTTGAGACCTGACAAGATGTACCATGAGTACTGAAGGAGCTGGCTGATGTCACTGTGAGGTCACTCTCGATTATTTTTGAAAGGTCACAGTCATTGAGAGCGATCCCTGAAGACTGGAGAAAAGCAAATGTCAGTCTTATCTTCCAGGAAGGGCCAGAATGAGGAACCAGGGAAGTACAAGTTTGTCAGCCTGTCCTGAAACACTGCAAAGGTGATGGAGCAAATCATCCTGGAAACCACTTCCAAACGTATGAAGGACAAGAAGGTGACTGGGTATAGTCAGCACGGATTTATGAAGGGGAAAACGTTCCTCCTCAACCTGGTAACCTTCTGTAATTAACTGACTAGCTCAGTGGACAACAGAGGAGCAGTGGATATTGTTTATCTTAACTTTGGAAAAGCATTTGACGTTGTCTGCTATAACAGATCAAGATCAAGTATAGACTAGACAAACAGATCAAGTATAGACTAGATATGTGGACAGTGAGGTGGATTGAAATCTAGCTGATCTGCCAGCCTCAGAGGGTTGTAATTGGAGGCATAAAGTCCAGATGGAGGCCAGTCACTCTCAGAGTACTCCAGGAGTCACTATTGGAGCCAATACTGTTTAACATCATTAATGACCAAGACGATGAGACAGAGCGCAAGTCTGCAAACAATACAAAATTGGAAGGAGAGGTTGATATGCAAGATGGTTGTGCTGCCATTCAGAGGGACTTTGACAAGCTGGAGAAATGAGCCAACAGGAATCACATGGAGTTCAGCAAGGGGAAATGCCAAATCCTGCACTTGGGAAGAAATAACCCCATGCACCCGTAGAGGCTGGGGAATGAATTATTGGAAAGCAGCTTGGTAGGAAAAGACATGGTGGTCCTGGTGGACAACAAGTTGAATATGACCCAGCAATGTGCCCTTGCAGCAAAGTGGCCATCAGCATCCCAGGCTGCATTAGTCAAAGCACACCCAGCAGGCCAGGGGATCTGATCCTTCCCCTTCTACTCACAAGTGATGAGACAAATCTGGAGTACTGTGTCCAGTGCTGGGCACTCCAGTGCGAAAGAGAGGTGGACAGACTGGAGAGATTCCTGTGAAGGGCTAGAAAGATGATTAAGGGCTTGGAGCTTGAGTGATTGAACACTGGAACAGGTTGGCCAGAGAGGTTGTGGAGTCTCCATGCTTGGAGGTGTTCAAAACACGACTGAACACAGTCCTGGGCAATAGGATTTAGTTGACCCAGCTTTCAGAAGTATGTTGGAATAGATGATCTCCTGAGACTCTGTGATTCTGTCAAACAGGTAGACAGTGATTCTTTAATTTCACTTACAATATACTCTTTTTAACAGAAATCTAAACAGGAATTTAAATAGAAATTAATTGTTTTTCCATGTATTATGAGTCATAAAGCGTCCTGGTTTTAGCTGGGATAGTGTTAATTTTCTTCCTAGTAGCTGGTAAGTGTCGTGTTTTGGATTTAGCATGAGAATAATATGATAATACACTGATGTTTTAGTTGTTGCTAAGCAGTGTTGATACTAAGTCAAGGACATTTCAGCGTCCCATACTCTGCCAGCGAGGAGGTGCACAAGAAGCTGGGAGGGTTCATAACCAGGACAGCTGACCCAAACCGGCCAAAGTGATATTCCATATCATATGACATCATGCTCAGTATATAAGCTGGGGGGAGTTGCCCGGGGGGCAGGGATTGCTATTTGGAGACTGGCTGGGCATAGAATCATAGAAACATAGAATCATTAAGGTTGGAAAAGACCTCTAAGATCATCGTGTCCAACCGTCAACCCAACACCACCATGCCCACTACACCATGTCCCTAAGGGCCTCATCTACACGTCTTCTAAATACTTCCAGGGATGGTGACTCCACCACTTCCCTGGGCAGCCTGTTCCAAGGCCTGATCACTCTTTCAGTAAAAAAATTTCTCCTAATGTCCAATTTATTGGCATCATTTGGCAGGTGGCATCTCTTGTTTTTCTTGAGTTTTATCTCTCTCTCTTTTTGTTATTTTCCTTTTCATTACAATTTATTATTATTATTATTATTATTTTTATATTTTATTTCAATTCTCCCCCATCCCACTGGAGCGGGGAGAGTGCGCGAGTGGCTGTGTGGTGGTTAGTTGCCAGCTGGGGTTAAACAACAGCATAGAGAAACTGTTAAAATCTTGTATAGGAACTATCTGCAATGGATAGGGCAGATTAACCATCAACCCCCCAGGAATAAAAATCATCAAAATGGGTATCATGAGGATGACGGAAAAATGGCTGATGCTGCTTGTGCTGATACTGGTTCTAACAGAAGTGGAGCTGTCATTTTCTTAACAACCGCTGTGCAACTCATTTCCACTGTCCTCTCAGAGCCATCTCAGAGCGCTAAAATATTTTTAGAGTCTTCTATTTCTGTTTCTCTGTCAGCTTGTACTGCTATACCCTATTTTATTAGTTTATGTCTATGTCCATGATGAGACAGCATGGAATTTTCTTGGCATAAGCTTGGGCTGACCACAACACGAATGTGCAAGCTATGCAAAGCTCCCTCCTTTTTATCATTCTGCATGTCTATGTTCTGTGTACCTTGTAAAGGAGAAATGTAAACTGGAAGAATAACAATATATTTGCCCAGAGGAAGTAGGCAGCTAAAAGTGAGAAATACTTATATGAATTACTTTGGGAAATTATTGGATATTCTTTATACCTTGTCCAAATTGTATCACCCCATTTGAATGCATGAAAGAGGCTTTCTGAGGAGCACTATTTGCTCGTGGATATTCGTAGTCTACTTACTCATCAAAATCAAATGTTCTTTTGTGGAGGTACCTATGGCTTTGCATTGATAGTAAAAAAAGTCCAGACATGTATTCTGAGCGTAGAGAATACCACCTGCTTTAAGCAATGGACATTGTGAACATTCCCTGGGCAAATTAAGCTGATAGCATCTGGCCCTAAGGTGTCATAGCAAACCTTAAGGATTTTTTTTTTTAATGAATTTCCTCATATCGAGTAGAAAGAATGTGGGAGAAAGGAAGACATGTGACTTGGAGATCATTACCTTTCATTGGCTGGAAAGACATGTAGGCCATAAACCAAGAGAATGGCATTGTCCATCTCCCAAATCCAATGGATTAGGAAAAATTTGAAATGGAGAGTGTCCTGGACCAATTGAGATTTTTGAAACTTGTCAGAATGTATAAAAGGATTCAGATGAGCTCTCAAAAAATATTTCATAACTAATGATTATAAACCAAAGAATGGTTTTGATCTCTAATAACTGCCCCTGATGAAGACTCAAGATATCATCATTAACCTAAGACCTTGACCAGTAAACAAATAGAATATTGGTTTCAGTAGATGAGAAATACACTAGGAAAGGAGGAGGAATAAGGGGGAAGAAAGGAAGGGATTATATATATGGTTTCCTTAAATAAAGGTTGAAAATTTCTACAGAAATAGCCTTGTGGATTCAGAAGGGAAAGATCTGTCTTTTCCTTTGAAGAAAAAGACTATTTAGATTACCTCTGGACAATGAATACATGATACATTTATAGTACAGCCTACTTGGGTAAACTTGACCTTGAGAGCCTAGCTTAGATAGATAGATTTTAAATAATCATTGGAAGTGAGCACATGTTACATGCTATAATTCAGACAGACCATGAAATCCAGTATCTATACTAGAATCTGAAATTTCCAGAAAGGATATGTTAAATACCAGTGAAAATATATTTTCCAAGGGCAAGTTATCCTGAAGACTTTCCTGCAAAGAAATAAATTTTAACAGGTAGTTTATTCTCTCAGATCTAGCAGTGCAATCTGCAATAGTATGGGACATAGAGACAAGAGAATTGTTTCTTTATTCCTGGTTCCAGAACAACTCATTGTGTGTTCTTGAATAATGCTGTTACTTCTGTTTTGTTTGGTAGTGGCATTGTCATACAAATTCTTTCACAAAGCCCTAAGAGATCATTGGGTGAAAACCATTATAAATATACGGAGAAATTTTCTTATTTCATTATTATTGTACCAATAATCTTTGCTGCCATTCATATTAAATTTTCTACTCATAGCACCTGCAGTACTAAGACTACAAAGAATTTTGTTTCAATACCACATTTTTTTTTGGTGCCAGTGCTTTCACACCATTCCCACAGGGGGAACTTTTTAACATCACCAGGACCAACAGGACATCTGCTTACTGTAAAAAGAAATAAATCACTCCCTGTGGTGCCTAAGCAAATGTTTAAAACCCTAAATTTGTCATCTATTTTTGAAAATTCTCAGCTGAAACTTTTGCAAAAATTGCAATGTCTTTCTTATTTATGGATCATTAAGTTATTGCAAGCTGCTTGTGGGTCATTTGTTTCCAGAGTATTGAGAGACAAGGTGCTGCTCACTAGAACTGGTAAATATTACGAAGTATCTACGAACATGCATTTTGAATACAAATCAGAATATTTCCATTACATATGCAATCCTCTTTTTTCATTTCCCATTATATACTCAGCAATATTATTGAAGAAACAGAGTTTTATAAAAGCTCGTACAAATGCTCATTTCCTCAGTCTACGATCCGACACAAGGAAATACTGATAAGGTTATCTGCTTCTTTTATTGGACTTATTAATTTTGCCAAATATATTCAAAGACATGCTGTATCCTTCAGAGTAGACAACGCAAAACCCAACATTAGAGGAGGAAGGAAAACGTGCTTATTGTGCAGTGCTGTAATAGGTCAGCTTTTGAACTTCAGAACTGCTGGTGTTCACAATTTCTGAGTAGCAATTATTCAGTATCTCCAAAAAATAGCTTAATGTACACTGAAACAGCTCAAGTATCATAGTTTTTTGCATATGTCCTATAAAGCATTTCAACTCAATAAAAGAAAAAGAAATTTTTTAGCTGAAATAAAAGCTAACCCATATAATTTTACTTCCAGAGAAGTTAGCACCTGAATCAGGTTGGGTTTTTCCTACTTGTTCAAAATGTTACTAGAAGAGTTTGTTCTGTAGTAATGTATGGTGCCTCATCCGATAAAGTTATAGATACATAAAGTGTTGCAAGTATATTTATGTAATTTTTATGTACATACATAAATATAATTACATGAAATTGTTTTTCTACATTAAAAAAATATTTTGTTGGAAAGATTTTGAGAAAAACAGATCCTCTCCAGGACTTTCTGTGCAGAAATAAATGCACACAAGCAACCTAAGGGTCCGATGCTTTTAGGATGTTAGGCGTAGGAACAGCTGAAATATTCAGCACATACCATTGTCCTATTGTACATGGCCATGTCCAAGACATCTGCCCAAGACCTGTAGACTTCATTTGCATGTGGTCATTGGATATGCTTAGGAGTCCCAGCTCTTATGTATTGCAGTCTCTGACTGAGCTGCTGGGACATCCATCACATGCATTGTTGAGAGGACCATTGAACAAAATTCACTAGATCTTCACATTCCCATGAAAGAAAACTGCAGTGGGAAAAAAAGAAGTATCTGTTGAGAGAAGCACAAACGTACAGTAGCTGAGTGAAAAAGTCAGAATTTGCCTCACTAATATGCCGGAACATTGATCAACTCTTTTTCTGTGGCATCTTCTTGTGCCCAAACATCTACATCTTGGGCCTAATGTTCAAAGAGAATTCCCTCTGCTTTTTTGCAGAAACAAGGTGAATTGGGAAAGAACGATGCGTAAAACCTTTTACTTCCTACGAATTGCCATAGCATCTCTCTTTGCTTGTTTGTTTGTTTCATTTTATGTAAATATATGTGCATGTGTACATGACTAATATGTATATGTGTATATTAGATATCAGGTTCTATATAGAAATATATGTCAGCATATCTATGTTGATTGTCCCAGACCAGACCTTTGTGGGTAGATATCATTGCAGATAGGTCTCATTGGAAATATTAAGGGCCAAAAGGGCATAAAGTTTAAATAATTCCCTTGCCCTTCCAGGTGGTTCATCACTGCAGGTAAAGTTCAAGATTTATTGATTATGTAGCTCAAGGGAAGGTCACAGAGCTGCAGACTACCTTCCTTAAGGTCTTCACCAAAGTTGGATATTTTGTGACTAGTTGGGGTCTCATAACAGTTATCAGATAGGACTAAGGCTACTGAACAAAACAACAGACCAAACCTCATTTAAAATCAAAATGAGATTTTCAGTGATCAGAGTTATATGTCTGTCATTTTTATAAAGTACTTTAGAGTAACAATTTGGCCTTCTGCTGTTTGTAGAGAGTTTTTTTGCAGGTGTCATAATTGATTCTAAGATGGCCTTTGTATGGCAAGTTGGGCATCTTTGTTTAAACAAACAGCTTTTGTTACCTGTGCTTACACTGAATGATCCCACTCAACAGAGCTTTTCTGTTATCTTCTCTGCTCAGGACTTTTAAGATCTTACTTAAAATACTCTGAGATTTTCTTGTTTTGTGTTTTACTTCTGTGATGGGGATCATCCACTGTAACTGAGCCTTCCAAGGAGCTGTAGGTTTTTTGAAACTAGAAGGATGGAAAATGTAAAAAAAAAGATCTGCAGGATGCCTCTCCCGATGAACCCTTGAGGAGAGATAGCTGGAAATGATCATCTATTTAAAAAAAGATACAATGTTCTTTCGCATGCAAATTACCAGAGATCCAACTCACATAGTTCATATCCCAATAGGAGGAAATACAGCAGAGCTGACAGATGTCATCAGTTGACTTAAATGACTGCATAAAAATTCACAACGTAAGTCTTTTATCTACAAACCCTGCATGTTTTTAAAAAAAAATGTGCCAGTGGTTATAGGCTGCTACTTTGACTGCTAAGCCTTTGTCACCTGCAATTCCATGGATAAACAGTTCTAAATTATGTGCCTTGTTAGACTTACTCAACAATATCAATAATTGTAGTATAAAATGTTAAAGACAGATTTTTAAAATAAAAATAGAAAAGGACCAAGAAATTACTCTTGTGCATGTATGTTTCTTTATGACCCAATGTGCAACATTTTTATAGGCTGTATGTCTGAAAGGAGGTATATATAATGATGTTTAATGTGTAGTTGAGAGCAAAATTATTACAGTTTTATATATAGTGAAGCCATATAACAAAAGAGCAGTAGCTAGTGTTTGCCCTTATATGAGATGCAGTCATATAATAGAGAGCCTTAAAGCTAGGGTTTACTGTACTTTGGGAATTAATCACATAAACTATAAATTGGGTTCAACAGGCTGGCTGGGTAAATAGGCGCAGCTAATGAGGACACTATGAGATCTTATAAGAGCGCTGACTGCCCCAGGACAAAAGTGCCGAGCTGCACCTGATGGAAAACTAGAAGACATCAAAGCATAAAGGATTAGTGCTCTCACAGTGTTGAGAAATGGCCAGGGGGAGATTCACCAACTTATTACCCACATCCAAGCTAATCCTGTTATCTGCAAAATATGACTGTGTTCAGGAACTGCCACCACCTAAACTTGCAGGAGACTAATTCTGTGTTTACATGGACAAAAGTGCGGGGAATTTTCATCTGGGCAAAGAATATGAGAGATGAGAATTTTTAAGGGTTTCCTTTGTGTCAAATGCATGAAGAAGGGAAAATATAAAATTAGTTCTTTAATGGCTAATCTGTATCCTATATGGGTATCCTATAGGACAGGATTCCTTCTCTGAGAATACAGGGCAAAAGTCACATACAATTTGTTCTCTCTTTAGTTGGAATGTAGTTACACTTTCCTAAAAGAAAATCAAAATACATTGAAAGTAACTTTGAAGGTGAGAGGGATTGATAGTCCCCCAATATCCGGGCCCAGGAAATCTTTTGTGCAGCAAATGTCTGCCTGATGTTTTTTCAGTGCAATAAAAGAAGGTGAAAAATATTCCAAGGTCCTTGCCGGCACACCACAAAATATAATTCATTATCCAGCCTAAGGTATGTGAGTGGGCTCAAATTTTTTTGGAAAAGGTTTATAATTACCAATGCTAGAAATCTAATCTTTTTTATACTAAAGATCCATCTGGTACAGCCAGCACCTATGGCGAATAATGAACCTTATTTTTCAATTTGAATAAAACAGAAATAGACCCAAACAGTACCTCTTGGAGCAGATAATTCCAGGGAAAAGCAGACAATTTAGGGAAAAGGTCTCCAAATTATATTTAAACTAAACACGCAATATGCTCCTTCCAGTGGTTCATCAACGCCAAGGATGGTTGCCTTCAGGGCAGAGTTTAGGCGTGATTACCCAGGCAAGCCCATGGCTAAGTATTTATACGTCATTAAGAAACACCCCTGGCACACAAATCTCGCAGGCAAGGATTTATCTAGCTACCTAAGGGAAATGATTAATTTTGTAGGTTGTAAATTTTTAGGGATGCAAGAATGCCAAAGTGCTTGGTGATGGAAAAGGAACATTGTAAGAACGGCGTTGCCCACAGGCTTCCCTTGGCTTTCTTACTGTCGTTGGTGTTTGACAGCACCATACCTAAGTTGGGAGAATATTGCAATTAATATCTTCCCATTAGCAATGAAAAATAAGCACCCTGGTGAGTCAAAGCTAGTGACTACCTGATGTTAGTGAATCACAAGTAAGGACTAGGGGAAGATTGGTGTGGTGACCCCATGATACCTGTGGAAACAATTGAATACCCTTGACTTGCTTATCAGCCCCTTCCCACTTGTGTCCTTTCTAACCTTGGACTCCTCTTTTCCTTTTCTCCTAGCATCATCCAGTCCTGCAGTAACCAGTGTCACCAATAAAATCCTGGACTATTCACTAACTTTCAGCCTAGATATTAATGGATCCTCCTCTGTCTACATACACGTATCTCTTGATGTCAGAGAAATGATCAGGGAACAGATCAAGAGACCAAGGAATGTTCATTGGATAATTTCTTTCATTTGGCAGGTTGAGGTTCTTTCATTCATATAACTGATATAAACTGAAAATTCAGACACTGAGATCTCTCAGGGGCCGCTTGATTTTACTGAGGTCTTTCTTTCGGAGAGAAAAAAATATTTAGCAATTTTTCCAAAGATACATAAAAGCTCCAGTTCTAGAACATTTTTTTTTTTAATAGAGAACTCTTTTCTTTGAATTTTGATTGAGATATAGTTTTTTAATTTATTTTTTTATTTTATTTTTCTTAAAAATGTGCAAAAAACCATTGCAAATAAAAAGGTGTCAATTGTTGGATTCAAAGCCAAATAATTTAATTTTATCAGCATAAGATGCCTTATTCAATTCAAAATAGATCCGTATGACTTTTCAACTTACTAAAGAATATTTTGCATTTTTTTAAACTTCCTAAGAAATTTGAAGATCCATTATAGCCACTTCCCTAGCTAGGTGTTTCAGACATCAGAGTGCTATCAATGAAGTGAAGAACATCTTCAGCTAAGACACAGATGGTTAGAAAAACTAGAAAACAGTAGAATAAAGAGGGACAGATTTACAGCCATTTAAAAATGAAGTAGTTATATGGAGCACTGATAATCATATAAACTTCTGCATGATTGTCTGATTATGGCTGAAAAATATTTCTTAGTTCTTCATCTTATTTAAACCAAGACAAACAAACGGAAGAAGAAAAAATATTGTGCATTCAAAATATGAAGAAAAGCAAAACCTGATTCTTGCCTGGAACCTGTAGGTACGAACATGGTAGTCATAACAACTGTTTCCCTTCTGGTTTTAGACCCCTACTGATCAAGTGGGACTAGGGAATGAATAATTATTTTGCTTTTGTTATTGATTTGACATTCTCAAACACAATTTTGGATGACAGAACAAAAGCCTCAGAAAAGATACTAACAGTTAAAGAAAAACACTACGTTTGAAGCTGTGATGTATACAAATGCTATATTTAACCAAAGATTGGGGAGTGTTAAGGAAAGAGAAAGGTTTTATTTATTTAAACATTTTCTGATTTCACATGCTTGGTATGTTTGGCTCAAAGTTCATGTTGTGCCTGTTATTTTCTTCTGACCTCTTGTCAGAGTTTTCTCCAATGTTCTCCTCTTCCCCCAGCAAGTCTGTGGGCAATATTCCTAATATGCTTTACCATTTAATTTTTCAGAAAGTATAGATATCCTTTTGTAAAATCAAGCTGTCATAAGAATTCAAAAATTTGCATCCCAAGCATTAATTAATTACTTCTGGATATGTACAATTTTCCTTGGTCCTGGGTAGACATCAGCTCCATTTGATCATTCACGCTTTATTCAGTTAGTATGTACATATACACATTTATGCAAAGAAGTTTCCTAGCTGGAGAAAAGGTGAAACTATATAGGTCAACAACTCTTCCCCTTCCACCTCCTCCGCTCTCCCCAGATCACATCAGAAAACATTGAAAACACTTAGTTTATATTCTTTAGACTGAAAGGAATATTTTTTTTCTCTGTAGTCCAAGCTGGACTACAAAAAGTGGCAATAGTGGAGTCCTTAGATTGCCAGTAAATCCTTCTGGAATGGCAGTAAAACTAAGTAAAACAAGTATCTTGTTTCTGTTAACTAAATATTTTGCTTTTATTCCCCAAAGCTATGGAAAATGTCAATATAACAAATTTCAAGCTACCGAAGAATTTTTTCTTTGTAGCTGCAGAACTATGATGCCTTTACTTTCTCTGTATTGAAGTTTTATGCTTTTGAGAACTAAGCTTGCCCGAGAAGCAACAGCCAGTTTATCTTCAGTGCACACATTTAAGGGACATGTGATGAGGCATTTACCTCACCTAACTTCATACGTCTAAAAGTTAGTTGTCAAAATCATATTCAGTGGGGTTCTTGGCATAAGAGTACTTGCCCCAAATAACTGCATATGTTTACAGTGTAGCTAGCTATATTTGGGCTAGTCAATCTATGTAGTCTATTGGAACTGTTAGTGTGCAACTCGTCATTATAAATAGGTATCTAAAAGGGTGAATTGCTTAAAGATGTCTTAAGTTAGATTAGGTGACCATTTCTTCTCTTTCTTTTCCAGGGCATGAATGTCCACACTTCCTCTTTTTTTGTCTATTTCATAATAGTCTTTTCATACCCAAAATACAAATGTTTTCAGGGACTGGTGGTGTGCACCTTTGAGTTTTCACGTTTGTCTGATGTTCCAGGAGGCTGAAACAGGGATAGAAGTGAACATTTGGTTCCGATTCCCACTTCGTTGATCTGGGACATTCACAGGATTCATTTTATGGTGAAAACTTTTTTTAAATGACTTATCCATTGTAGAGATGTTGATGATTAGAATAAACATTCACTTATATTTCTGCTATTGCTGTTATTACTGTCATTACAGGTTTGCTTGGGTCCACTGAGAACAGGTGATACTCTGGTAGGTGATGTGCATGCATGTGACAAGGGTCGTTGTAGTCTGAAACAGCTAGCTATAGAAGTAACTAGACGAAGTGAGTGTTGCCATCTTATTCTTTCGGAGGGTGACCTTGTGTGGGAAGGGAATGAGAACTCAAATTCATGCAAAGAAGTCTGCGGTATACTCAGTTACTTCTTCAGAGTCAAAATTTCTGCAGTGATATACAAGTCCTTTGCTCCTGTACCATGTTTCCCTCCAGGGTACCTCCACAGTGCAACTAGGAGATACAGCTTTGAATAAACCTAAGCTAACATGAATCTAGTTCTCAAGAAATGGTTGTATAATATCGCCTTCTGAGGCTCATGACATTGTCTTTAGTATTGCTGAAACAGGACGATTAAAGGTTTATGAGCTACAGAGTGGACACACATTTAATTGTTACTGCATTAGGGGTAAAATGTAAAATATCATCTTAATTTTTCCTACTTTATGCTTTAGTGACAAAAAATGTTACCAAATATTTTGGATTGCTTCCATGCCAGGACATCTACTGCTCTGTTTGCTCACATTGGTATAGGACAATTGATACAAAAGTGAAGAGAGAAAGTCTGAGCATTTTGAGTTCACTTGTAGCAACATGAAGTTAAACAGTGACAAACTCATAAAACTAAGTCTTATCTTGCAAGGTACATTCAAAATTTTAGGATAGACTGAAGAGCGGGAAAGGCCTGAGGTAAGCCATGTCTTTTGAGTCGTCAATGTACTCTGGGCCTGCTTATGGCCATGTTTGGCTGGAAAGCACTAATTAGATTAGATATACTTGACTAGAAGGCAGAAAGCTTAAAACATTAGCTTTTTAAACATGTGCATACATTTGGAATATAACATATTCTGCTTTTTGGAGGTATATTCTGAGTAAATATCTTGCCAGCGTGATGTTATCCTTTAATTTCTTAAATGGAAACACACAGTTTCAGAGTCAAATCTTGCTCTTGTACACATGCACAGTACTTTTACAGTGTTCAGAGAAGAGCATGGATCCAAAAATGGTACTAATCTATTCTTTTTTTCAGTTAGTAAATACCTAGAAATGCTACACATTTACTGCCATTATAAAAATACTGGAGTGATTTTTTTTTTTTTTTTTTAGTTCATTTGTTTGTTTATGATCACTGAGGAGAGGGCTAAATAAGCAATTTTTTTCTTCAGTGGGGATGACTCAAAGCTTCCAAACAATGTGGACAAGCTTGAATTTCATTGTCTTAGAATGAGACGATGGGCAAAATACATGATCCAAGGGCAATCTACCTTTCATGGTTTCCCTCTCATCTACTCGCTTCTTTGCTGGGGCACACAAGACCACTGCTTGAATATGCAGGGTCACAGAAAACTGAACAGTCAAAATATTTTCTCTTTGGGAATAGCATAAACTTGGAGAAAATCTGCTAATGTCAGTAAAAATTCCCACTGGGAAGAACTGAGAGCAATGTTGGGTCAAACAAGCCTTTGAAGAGATAACATACACTGGGGAGTCAAAACGGATGAGTGTTTGTGGGATCACTTTTGGTAGCAAGTGTGAATAGGCAGAAGGTGAATAGGCAGAACTTCTTCCCACCCTTAAAAGTAAAATACTTTCTTTTGGCCTGCTCATTAATTTCAGTGGTCCGGATGAACTTGTGAGGGCAGAAAGAAGAAAGTTTAGCTTGTAATTTGAAACCGCTTAATGGATACAGTGAGAAAGAATAGACAAGTCCACCAGGTTTTGTTCATCTTTATGTTCTGTGCCCATTCGAAGTAATTTTTGCTTTTTTTTTTCTATTTTTAAGGCAAGGTCCTACAAAATGGTCCAGAAATAATTATTCTGGGATTTAGGAGGCCTTATGAGTTCCTTTTCTGAGACTTAGGTTCAAGACCTTAATTTTCTGGATATTTATAGTGTGACCTTAGGAGATCTGCATTTAGGCAATGCAACACTATTCTATATATTTTGCATTCCACTGCAATCCAAAGTTTGGAATTATGTCATTAGACTTTAGTTCTACACTGTGGACATTCCTGAAAATAAAAATCACCAAAAAACAGAGTTTGGACAGTCACTGAGGATTTGTGATCTTGAGCTTCAATCTTCTTAGGAGGCGGCTGTCTAAATCTCATCTGCAGACTTACATTTCTTTTTTCTCAGGCATTTTAATTTCAAGGATTTTCAGCTCTCAAAATATGTCCTAAGTAAAAACTTAGAAGTATTTTTTAACTTGTTCCATTTTATAGATATTGGGTGTGATTCTTCTTTGGTCTTTCAGGTATTTTCTGTAGTATGAAAAGAATGAAGATCTAGAAATGCCAGAAGGGAATTTTTCCATTGCCTATAAGGAGAAGGTAGGATACCTGGTTGAAGTTAAGTCAGGTTAATCTTACCCCCACTGGGACAAGCAGTTAGATCAATAAAATTGCCTATTTTGTAGTTTATACATACGTTTAGGTTCATCCCATCTAACTGAGCTGCCTTGGGTTGGGATGAAATTGTCCTAGGGTTCCTCTGTAGTCAGTGGAGACAGATCTACACCTCCACATCGTCTTTAGAGCTTAGGTGGGCCTCCTTGCTCTTTGGGGAACTCATTTCTGTGCATGTTGCACAGAAGGTACTGAGAGGACTTGGCAAAGAGAAATTTGTGGTGGAACTCAGTCATCTTCAGTTCTGTCTAAACTAGGCTGTAGGCCAAAAGTCCTTAAGCCCTAGACAGCGACAGAGTTTGTTTATTTTTCAGGACTGCCTAATCCTAAATGTGTTTAAATGCCTTCCTGCTCCACTGAAAGTTCAGGGTTGCTTTAGTTACTCATACATAGCTGGAAATGTTTGGAGACAGACATCATAATCTAGGCTTATGCAGAACAATGTTTGAATCTTACTCAAGTCTCTTTGGAAGGTGCCTGAAACATGGGACATAGCCAAGAAGTGATCTACCAGCTAGACTGTGGTGTGAAAGTGGTACTTGCTGTCTTTTCAAGAGTAAGGACATTCAGCTCAGGGAAGTGTGAAGCACTCCAGGATCCTGTCTCCAGGACTATGTTGGTTTACTAATCCTTGAAGGTCTAATGTAAGAGACATATGTGTTTTGAGGAGTTTTGTCAGAATTGTGGCCCCTTCTCAGCTGAATACCCTAACTACCAGCCTGAGTTAGCCTTCCTCTAACCTTTTTACTATATAGCTCAATGAATTTTTTACTCTCTCCTCCTCAGTGCCTAAGAGAAGGTACTCAGAGCCTGAAAGACATGAGCTTAATCCACCTCAGGATACTTAGCACCTTGAATTCAGATCTCCCACTTCACCATTACAGAAATAGGACATAATAATATTTACATCTCTTGAAGGGGATTACATGAGTTTCATCCCAAAACACCTGACATTTCATACTGATTCCTTATACTCTTGGCAGAAGAAGGTCAGGTTAGATTGTCCTGTAAATATGCCTAGTCAATAAGAAAAGGGAAGCATCACCATTAGGCAGATCACTCCCATCTTTTCAGAATTGGTACAGAGAATTTAGGTGGTTATTTATGTACTGAATCATCATAGGCCAAATGTCTAGTCAGTGTCAAAGTTTTGACCTAAACCAGGTGACAGGATTCCACCTTCTGACATTTAGAGGCTTAAATTTTAGCAAAGCAACAACCAGAGGATTTGTCCTGAAGTCCACTCCAGCCCTTAGTTAATCTATTCCCCAGTTCCTGTTTTTAAAATGTGAGTATTGACGCAGGAGTCATGAGATTATATCTATTGAGGATAATGAAGCATCCATATGCTGTGGTGATGGTTATCATCGCAAGACTCAGGAAAGGAGTGGCCTCAATAAATTGCGGAACAAACTTACTCCTGACAGGGCTGTGAGATCAAGCCCTTAAGCCAAAATATCACAGAAGTCTTGGCAAACAAATCAGATATGTTGTGTCTCAGAAATGATCCTGTTCTGCAATAGATAGGGTTTCTCCTCCTTGCAGCACTGAAAAGCTTCTGTTGATTGGAAAAATGACGTCCTGGGGTTCTCTAAATTACACCAGAGACACAAAGGTAGCAAGAGGGTGCCTTTTTCTCTGTCCCAGCTCTGGGCTGTGCTTTCTTTACTGTCCCTTGTACATTAAGTTTCACAAAGCAATATGCATCGAGCTATGTGTATCTAGGGACCAAGAGACAGCTCAGGCTCACCAAAAAGGGACTTAAACAAAAAGAGAATATAGGCTCAGGAATGTTCCTGAGGAAAAGTTGCTCTCTTACTCTTAAAAGGATACGTAACCCTGAACTGTCACAGTTTGCATAGTGCTGTGTACGTGTTTTTAATGAATATTGGAGCCAGAAGGCTTTCCTATTATATTTGCGTAGTTGGCATTACCTTTCCATGGTTCTAGGTGAAGTGCTAGTACAATACCCACAATTCCTTCAGCTCCCCTACCCGCTGCAGCTTCAGCTATAGTAGCTGACAATGTAATACTCATTCAGCAGCTGATTATAATTAAAAATATCAGAATAATTAAAGTCCTCAGCTTGACAAGCAGAGCCATAACTTTGCCTTCAGACATTCCTCTCTAATTAGTTAATTAATCCTAATGCAAATTATAAGCAATAATTAGTCAGCCAAGCTTGACATAAAAGTCTGCTGACTTACAGCTAAAAGGCTTTTCTGGTTGTTGGTTTGTAGCTTCTTAAGGTGTCTTTTGTCCACTCATAGTTTCTGTGTCTCCGGTCCTGTTAACTTGCTGCTGATATATAGATATGCAAATTAGTTTGCAGAGTGAGAAAACACTGTAAAAGCTGTAAAAATTTGCACTACCATAGGCACTATTTTATTTACTTAATAAACTGGATAGTCATGATGTGTATAGAATATAAATAAACATCACATATGCATTCTAATACAATATAAATGTATGTTTTTATACAAATATATACATTTAAGAGCATTCACATTCCCAGGTTTTGCAGAATATACCTGCCTGTAGATGGTCTGAGCTGTTCTGGACAATGACATAATGTAAAACCCAGTGCGATTCTAAGATTAAGCTAGATTCCGATCTCCATATCGTAAATGAAATCAAATTCTTTTATACCAGGACAACTGGTATCTGATTCACATTTTTCCATAGGTTTTTAACAGATCAGGATTCTGTTAAAGTGAGATAATTTGAATTATCATCAGAGAAATCAAAAGTGTGAATATTGCATTTCACATGGCAATGCAGCTAATATTGGTGTGTTGCATTCCACAAAACCACGGTGCTGACATATCACAGAAATACTCACGATTGACTTGGAACACTCATGGATGTTCATATATTTATCCTTTTAAAGCAATTTGTCTGAAAGTATTCCTATTTACATAAAAAAACAAAGTTACAGTGCTTAAAAAATATGGAAGGCAAAAATGGAAAAATGATTCTGAATGCATACTTTGTGCTGAGAATCCTTTTTCCAGCAGAGTGATAGTACCTTTTCTATGCTATACTGTGCTTATTTTCATTCTAGCTTCTCATGTAGTTAAAGGTAAGTGGGATCCCAGGACCATAAGACACCTGCCCACCTATTGATATACACATGCTTTTCTGGTGACAGATTAATAATTCAATAATCAAATCAAATATTATGCTTATGAAGAACAAAACACAGAAGTATATGTGCACTTTTCTGAGCCAGTACGGTTACATTCCCTGTGCTAGTAACAGAGTGCTGAGAATAGGAATACAAAAAGCTGGAGTCAGGATAAAACCAGATTAACTTATCTGAATTCCCTTGAATTTGTAACGTTTTGAGGAAATGTAGAGTTTTAAGCATCATTAATTCAGCTTCAGCAAAACTATAGTCAAGATCCATTCTTGTTTGTTAATCTTCTTGCTGTTCATCTCACCTGTCTTTAACTGTCTGAGCTATGGCGATTAAGACCCAAATAGACATCCTCTAGAGTTAGGAGGGAAAAAAATTCATATTTTAGTCTGGCCAGAATCACCCCTGGGGATACTGATCTTTTTCCACTGTCTACAGAAGAAAGATAAGGTGATGATAGCCCTGAATTAAGCCTCTCAGTTAAGTGCCTAAAGTTGGGTGAGAAAATCTGAGCCTTGTTAAACAGCTTGAGTGATCCAAAATGTGTGATGACGTTATCTATTTATAGTGTTACCCTACTGTCTTTCTATTCACTTGGTGAAAACAATAAAATAGAACAGGGGTTATTACTCAATAAATCATATGGTGAATTTCAAAAAAACTCTTTTCAGGCAATTTCATCTTCGAATTTGCAGACTGCACAGAGAAACCCAAATCATTCAGGAATGAGCAGGTAAATTTTCATACACTTTGGAAAGAGTCTGGAAATCTGGCAATGGCAACATTAGGTTATCATAGAGGATTATGTTCAGGTGGCAAATAATGGGGAAACATTGCAAATCTCAGGGGAGTAAAGCTTCTATATGTACATGAAAGAAGGAGAAAGCATTTTTGTGTGTGGAAAAATATCTCGCAGACATCATGATAACTCCCAAGAGTTAGTGGTTACTCCGGATTTGTACCAGCTTTTGGGGATCAGTTAGGATTGGAGGCTTGCACCTATTTCACTGTATTCTCTCTTTTGCTAAGATCATCTCAGTTCAGGAGAAAAAACAGGTCTTAAAATAGTGATTACAGACCTGTGACTTTCTGATTCTTGAAACTCTTGCTCCAGTCTGTGTATTTCTTTTCTTAACTGTCTGTTGCTTCTAAGGCCATGGTTAATCCCACCAAAATTTAGGTCCCTGACGTGTCTGCTTTGTTAGTCACTCAAAGATCCTTATAGAGAAGGAATAAGAGAAGCACTTCTTGAGGCCATCAAGGAACGTAGATTGAAGCATCAGGAATACAGATGGGAACACTTCTTTCTATCTTTCCATTGGCAATGTAAGGACAGTAGAGTGTGAAGCTTCTAATCCCTAGTAGTCAAGTGCCTAGAAGTAGGTGAGAACAATCTTCCACTGATAATTACTGCTCCAGTCCCTTCCCTGTTCTTCATTCACTTCTTTCAGCAGGTGTCAGGAAATTTCAGGGATTAATGACAGGAATTTCTGACCCTCAAGGACACTGAAGGGCAATAATCTACATTTAACTATTGTATTTATGTGTTCTGAAACTTAGCAAGGCTTCTCCCCCACCCACCACCCCTGACTTGGCTTTCATTATGCAGTACTTTATAAGTGTGAATTATTTTTCCACTAATTAGAAGTGCAGTGATTTTGGGTGCTAATGGAAAGTAGCAGGAGATTAATGAGAGATGGGAAACAAGGGTAGATTTTTTTTTTCCCCCCCAGTATGCTTGTGTATGAATGGGAGTTACTCTGTTGTATCAAGGGGAGAATAGATTAAGCATTTTGGAATGCACAACCCAAGAGGGAGAGTTAATCCTGTTTTTGACAATCGCAAATGTAATACGTACAAATGAGGGGAAGCATTATGCATGATTTTCCTCATTTTATATACAGCACAATATGTTGTTTTCCAGCTCTTAATTCATGTCTTCATTAAGCAAAACTGCTCTAAGTCTAACTGGAGCATGCTGTAGATTTGGGAAAGAATTAAGATCTCAACAATGATACATTAAGTTTTCTTTTCCTTTTAAAATGTTTTAGGACAGGAGATTTTTATTAGCAGAGATAAAGAAATGTGGCACTCAGGTTTAGTTTGATTGGCTACTATTGACTAATCTGTGGTGGCTGTGCAGGCCATCAGCTGTAGCTGTCAATGTCATGCCCAGCCAATGTAGGTATCTTCTCTTTTCCAGGAAATTAGCAGTTGAAGAAGACCGTTATGCTTCTAATACACATATCAAGGCTGAAATCCTAGTGCTGTGTGGTTTATGTCCCTCATCTTCCTATCCTTCATGCCTGTGCTCTCCACATAACCCAGATTTCTCTCCTAAGAAGGCTGGACCCTACCCACGGCCATGGCCGGCAACTCTCTTGTATGATACGCCTCAGGAACAACTCTAGCACTTCTTGGAGCCTTTGATTTGCAAAGAGTCAAATGAAACACCTCAGTGTAATTTATGCTAGTTGCTACTTCAGAGTTGCTCTAAATCTTTGTGGGAGATCAGTTTGCATCTTGGCCAAACCCAGCATGTTGTAACCTCGCCTGCTAGTGCTGACTCCACGTCAGGGAAGATGCCCGTAGGCTCCAAAGAAGGAAAAACATAGAATTTCTTCATTTCTTCACTTAAGAGTGTCATGATTTTAACTGTTTACCCTTTATTTAACAAGCAAATTAAAATTGTCAAAGTAAACATGTTCTTATATTAAAAACAACTGCAGTTGTTTCAGGTTAATTATTGTCAAGATTGGTACAAGATAAAGCAAGGTAGTTATTAAACATTAGCTGGAGAGAGGTTTAACAGTGGGGTTCTCCAATAAAAAAAGAAATGCTGCTTTCTTTTTTTAAATTACTAAATACTAAATGTGTCCTTATAAGCCACTGACTAAATAGTTACACAATTGTGTTATTGATACTGAACATTGGAATACCCTGAAGACCAAACTGTATTCCTTCTCAACAGTAAACATAGGACAATTTTTTTCAATATGTAGCAGTAATAACCAGTAAAATTTGACCTGATTTGAATTAGGTATTGTTACTGGGATTCATTATGCTTATTTTTAGCTTTTTGTTAGTTAGCATCTGGTCTAAGTCAGTTGTCAAGGTTCCCTCTACAGAGAGTTATTGGGATGAGCTACTCTTTAAAGATGCCTGTCTTACTCTGTTGAGTAACAAGGAAGCTGAATCCCATACTTATTTCCAATATTACTGTAGTGACTTAGCTACACCAGGCAAGAAAACAGCCGAAATCGAGGAACTGCTTTCAAATGCTATGACAAAACAACATAAGAATATGTGCTCTAGATAAAACAGCTTAAAAGTGAATAGAAAGAAAAATCCTTGTCAAAGGTTGGAATCAATGGGCTGCCTTTATGGTAACTAAATAACAAGGTCTTTGAACAGCGAAACACATGTTCCGTTGCATTTAGAAACCCCTTGTTTATTACCAGTATGTAGAAGCCAATAGAAAAACTCATAATTCTAGCAGGAATCAGAACAGATTTCTGGATGTTGTCAGGAAAGTGGCAATGCAAGTAAACTATTTCATGTTCAGTATTTATACTGAAATCACAGTCAGCTGTGGCTTCTGTGACTGTTATCTTCCAGACGTGAGATTTGGACTTGAGTTAAACCAAAAACCAACTTCCAAATTTTTGAGATTCTGATTTAGCAATTCCAGTGAGAGATTAGATTAATGATTCATACTTGCATTAAGATTTTAAATACCCCTTATGTTGTGTTGAAACAACATTCCGTTCTCAAATAAAGACACACTGCTAAAATCACGTGCAGTTTTAGATTGGACATAAGGAAGAAATTTTGTACGATAAGGGTGGTGAGACACTGGAACAAGTTACCCAGAGAAGTGGCAGATGCACCATCACTGGAAGTGTTCAAGGTCAGGCTGAATGGGGTTTTGAGCAACCTGATCTAGTGAAAGATGTCCTTGCCTATGGCAGGGAGGTTGGATTAGATGATCTTCAAAGATCCCTTCCAACAAACCATTCTATGATTCTATGATTCATATTGCAAAATTCCAAGTTCTTACAAACTAAGTTCCGGGTTGTCTTAAAGCTTAAATTATTATCATAACTTTGGACAGTCTTTAAATCTTAAACTATCGCACTTTCTACAACTTGGATAGAATTCCAAGACTCCCTACTGTTCCATGGAAGTCTCTGTGGTGTGAATCCAGCCAACAGGAAAAGCTGGGATATCACTCTTATTTGATCTCAACTAATACCACCAGCTCTTTGAGAAAAGTGATCAGATGGTTGTTTGATAAATAGCCTTTCTACAAAACAAAAAGGAGGGACCAAGTGTGTTTGAATGGAAGATAAATTCCATTTAGACAGTGATGTGCCAGACTGTACGGTGTCTGCCTAAGAACAGCTAGGTTTCATGAGAAGAAGTTCACCCTTCTGGAATGTAGAGCAGCCCACAGTTTTCATCCTTCATGCCAAAGAAAATGGTTGAGCACTAGTTAGGTATTGGGCTAAGTAGCTGTCTCAAGACCTAGCCTGGAGATCTGCATTCCTATAAGAACAAACCTGAAAGTATTGCAAAACAGCATTGTTTCATAACCTCAGTGACAGCTGGGGTAATGGGGAGATATTGCATGTCTATTATTTCTTTTCCTGTGAAGTACAGAAGCTTAATGTCCAAAACCCTCTGTCATATAAAAGATCTGATAGTCAGCACCCACCTGTAAGGAGAAGAAAATGTTATTCCTTGAGATTTTATAATCAGGGTGTAAAATACTGTTGGCAAGGTCAGTTTTTGTCTAACTTCAGAAATCTTCAGAAAAAAACATTCGTATTGGAGCTGGCTGTCCAATCTTACTTTATGATGAATAAGGAAAAATGGGAATATTTAGGAGAAATTTGTATTAGCCCAATGAATTCTGTCTCGAAAGAGCCTACTCCTCCCCACCCACTATAACAGAAACTGAGGTCACTGGCTCAGATATGAACGTTTGCATTGTTAAACTGGTTAAGCCTCTCAAGTTAAGTGAGATGAAACTCTCGCAGAGACATCACTGGGACTAAGTCAACCCAACTTTAGTCCACTGTAGTAGGTGAAACTTGGCTAGCCATCAGGTGCCCAACAAGCTGTTCTATCACTCCCCCTCCTCAGCAGGACAGGAGGAGAAAATACAATAGAAAAGCTTGTAGGTCAAGATGAGGACAGGGAGATTACCCGCTAGTTACTGTCATGGGTAAAACAGACTCAACTTTGGTAAGATTGATTTAATTTATTGCCAATTAATCATAGAGTAGAATAGTGAGAAATAAAAACAAAACTAAAACCACCTTTCCCCCACTTTCCCACGTCTTCCTGCGCTCATCTTCTATTCCTGACTCTTCTGCCTTCTCTCCCCTGAGCAGCGCAGAGGAGATGGGGAATGCTGGTTGCGATCTGTTCATAACATTTTGTCTCTGCCCCTCCTTCCTCCTCATGCTGTTCCCTTGCTCCAGCATGGGGTCTCTGCCTCAGGACACAGTCCTTCACAAACTTCTCCAACATGGGTCCTTCCCATAAGCTGCAGTTCTTCAGGAACGGCTCCAGCAGGGGTCTTTTTCCGTGGGATATAGTCCTTCAGGAACAGACTGATCCAGCTTGGCTCCCCCATGGTCTGCAGGTCCTGCCAGAAAACCTGTTCCTGCATGGACTCCTTTCCAAGGCTGCAGCTTCCTTCAGGGCATATCCACCTGCTGTGACATGGAGTCTTCCACGGGCTAAAGCGTGGATATCTGCTCCACTGTGTCCTCCATGGGCTGCAGCAACACAACCTGCATCACCATGGTCTTCTCCATGGGCTGCAGAGAAATCTCTTCTCTGGCACCTGGAGCACCTCCTCCCCATCCTTCTTCACTGGCCTTGGTGTCTGCAGGGCTGTTTCTCCCACATTTTTCTCACTCCCATCTCACAGCCACTGCACAACATTTTTTTACCCTTTCTTAAATATGTTATCACAGAGGTACCACCAGCATCACTGATGGGCTCAGCTTTGGGCAGTGGCAGGTCCATTTTGGAGCTGGCTGAAACTGTCTCTGTCTGACATGAGGGTAGCTCCTGGTGTCTTCTCACAGAGGCCACCCCTGCAGCCCCCCTCACTCCCACCCTACTACCGAAACCTTGCCACGTAAACCCAATACATCCACTAAAATTAAACACCTCGACTAACAAAGTCATCGAGCCTCCCTCTATAAATCATCCATAGTCCATTCACCCTGTCCCAAAATAGGCACTCAAGAGAGCTGAATCACCTTCTGAAGGAACCAGTCTTTCTCCATTACCTGTCAAAAAAGCCTAGATGACTGATTTAGACTCACCTTCTTGATATTTGTAAGTTAGGTGAGATGAATCATAGAGTCATAGAATCATAGAATCATAGAATCGTTTAGGTTGGAAAAGACCTTTAAGATCATCAATTCCAACCGTTAACCTAGCACTGCCAAGTCCACCACTAAACCATGTCCCTAAATGGTTCCAACTCCAGAGATCAAAACCCAAGGACTGTTTGCTGACATCATATAGATACTGTGCTGGTCAACTAATTCTGAAAAAGCACAATTATGAATTCTTTTTTTATTATTATTACTTTTCTTGAAGGAACCAACCCAATAGGTTCTGTGTTATGACTAAGATTTTCATAACTGTATAAGGAACCTTGGAACCAATCCAGTCTGAGTATCTGCTTTCTGTGTACGGGTTTGAAGATAATAGTTTCTATTTTAAAACTGAAATTGGAACCTACAAGTAACCAGATTCCTATGCTACATAATATACTTAATCAGGTACACTTGTTTCTCCTACTAGAAATCTTGCACCCATTCAGATGGGTGGTCAGATCTAGGAAGGAAATATGTTTAAATTTTGTTTGAATGTGATTTAAAAATAAATAAATGAAAAAGGAACAATTTTTATGATGGGGAGATGGACTCATAGGAGCAAAATGTTTTATTTTAATAACCCTGAAGGACTATAGTTAAACTTAGAATAAACTTTTATTTAATTACCAGTTTTTAAAAATAGAAATTCAGAGTATCTTATCTCAAAAAAAGTTGAAATGGAGTATTTTGAGTTTACCAGGACATTCCATTCTTTTCTTGTGTGTTTTGGGCAGACTAGAATGAGTTGAAATCAGAATGTTTCCACCACACGTTCTATTCTCAACAACTCAGCATTTTCGGAAGGAAAATATGTTTGCACTGGAAATTTTCCAGACAGCTTTCTCTTGATTTTTTAAGTTGATGCTCTTATTCCTTAGGCTTCTGGACAGAAACTCTCAGCGTGGTGTCATGATCCAAACTGCTCATGAAACCCCCTCCAATTCCAAACAATGTAACTTCAGAGAATTTCCCAATCGAGCGTTATGCCTGTGCTCATGGGGTGTATACCTGTGGCTTTTTTTCAATGAGCTTGTTTGCTCCCACTAAGTCGTAAAAGCCCCAGAGCAGTTTGGGAACCTGCAAGCGTTGCAATGTACCTGCTTTTTCAGCCCTGTTTGCTGACATAAGTCCACCGCACAGGTGGGAGCGTGAGTCTAAGGAGTGTAGGATGCCGTGAGCTTCCCTGATGTTTCGTAATTAAACACCTGTGCTAAATAGCTCTTTGCCGAGCCACTGTGAAAATCCGTGGAGTGCTCAACAGTCCTGAACGTTTTCCATCTCTCACTTGGGCAGGTGGTCTCACGTTTGAACTCTGCTATTCAAATAACGCCAAAGATAGAGATGTGATTTCAAGACCTCTTCAAGGCCTTTATTTTGTTTTGTTGCTGCTGTTATTTTTAATCCTGAACTTCCTTATATAGCATTCCTGGAGTATCTTTATATTCTGCGTATTTACAGTCATGTGTACAGTTGGTAAAACTATACAGATGGCTATATGGATTAAGAGCTTAGAAAAGTTATATACCACAGAATTATTTCATGTTAGCAGAGGGAAACCACTTAAATAAATGTATCTGTGGGAAAAGAGGCTAATCATAGAATTTCCTGTAGTCTTAGAGCCTGTCTCTAGAGTCTTTTCGTAAACATGGAGTTCTTCAGGACCTCATAACTCTCTACTGGGAACAAAGGCTATGTCTATACCAACAAACAAATCAAAGCCAGAGCATGTTCTCAACCTCCATCCCCCAATTATCCAGAATATGTAATTGTTCACATGCTTCCTGTACGGTTTTGGCTTGCACTGGCTAGCACTCTCCTAGACTATGCCTGGGCATGGCCCAGGGGATTTGCACATGCTATGGACTGCTCCCAACAGGCAGTTTGGACACTGCCATCCTGTCTGGAGGGAAAGGGAATTTAGGCATGTGTCTACAAGCCAGGCTGTTCCCCTTACCTGCAGGACGGGACTGACCTCTAAATGATCCATGACTTGTTTTATTCAATCGTATGCACATAACCAACAGTTCAAAAACAAACCTCCTGGTAAAATAGTGCTAATGAGCTTGGACCTGACTCTTTCTGCTGAGGTGTACCTCATACAACTAGGTGACCATCAACTGATTCATGATGGCTTAAAGCAGAAGGCAGCAGTGAGTCAGGTCACGTGGCACAGCAAGGGAGTGTGACCATCACCTGTGCCACAGCATGAGACATGGGTTAGGGGAGGCTCCTCTGGCCTGAGTGCTAAGGTGGGAGACAAAGAGAAAGCCAGGGGACCACCACTTCATTCTTCATACAAGGTCCACCTCTAAGGTTACTGACCCAGCCTTCAGCCCCGTTAACCTCTTTGTTCTTGGAGTCATAAGGACCATAATAATGGACAAAATAACACTAGCTCTTAAAATTCCTTCAGCTACCCTCATGCTGAGCCAAGTTTCCTGTGTTTAAAGAAATCAGAACTTGTGTTTTGTTTCATCCTAAATATTTGTTCCAGCGAGGTCTTCAGACCCTTTCTAAAAAGACCAACCAAGGCAAATTTTTGCTTAAAAGCAGTGTGGAATCGAAGTGTATGTGAGGTATCTTATTAGCTTTGAGTTTATTCTCAATTCAGTCACAGGAAATATCCACTTTCCTGAAGAAGCAGCAGTTGTCATATTTTGATGCTGTAGTGTGTGTAATATCAATCTCATGTTTATTTATGCATGTAAAGTTTTATTATTTACATTTAAATATTTATAACATTTCTGCATAAGCAGCCAAAAAAGTTCATCTCTGCCCTTTAGGAACTAAGCAATTTCATTTTACTAGGTAGATTTTTTTCTATATAAATAATTGACACATTGATTTCTCCCTCTGTCTTTACGCTATTTATATTATTTCTTAAATGCAAGACGGTTATAGAACTAACAGACTGACTGGGCTGGTTTTATTGCCTATCAAATCCAAACAGACTGATATTTCACATGAAGGATCTGGAAAAGGGAGTGATGATAAAACACTAAAAAACAGGAATGTATTCATTAGAATTCAGATATGGAAGCCTGTGCTAATTACATTGCTACATTGAAAAACTATTTGTTTCTTCCTGAAAATAACTTTATGTATTTTTTTTTCCTTGAGGTTAGCTGTACTGTGTAGCTGTATAGCAACAGATATAGTTGTTGTTGTTCTTTCTTTCAGTAGTGCTATCCATAAAATGATTTTGCAAAAATCAGGGAGTTTTAACAGGACTCCAGGAAGCCTTGATGGTTATATGGGAGGTTGTACTTGGAACAAGTTTTCTTCTGTCAGTAACTCAGACCAGTTGTGTCTGTTTCTGAGGGTGAGGAGAGCATCTTTTTCATTGTCTCCTTCCTCCTTCACTAACTACTCTGGACAAGTTAACACTGGCTTTAAAATCTTGTCTTCATGAGTGCTGCTGAAAAAAAACCCCTCACTTCTGTCATAACAATGAGAGAAAAAAAATCAGTATCCACTGACATTTTAAAAAATAGAAATAGAAGGGGAAAACAGATACACAATTTGTGGAAGAATAATAGAGCAGGTGAAATTCCTTGCTCATTTAATACTACCTTAACACGGTTCAATGACCAGTGGAGTTAACGTTTTTCTTTTTTTTTTTTTTAAAAACTTTCACTTAAGTCAATGCAATCCCAGACAAGAAGAAAGTAATTGGTCTGTAAGAGTTTTAAGAGTTAATTTAAGAGTTCAATCCCGCCACCAAACAGAGCCTACCAAATGGCATCACAGGTATGTTAGGCATTTTTACCAGTTGCACCCTTGTGCAAGACTGTGGTCAAAGAAATAGAAAGAGAAAATCTCTTGTCTCAATCAATTGTGTTTGCAACCCAAGCAATCAAGACAGTTGAAAAGAAAACAAGATAGCCAAGTGGCTTATCCAAGGAGTCAGGTAAATTGCAAAGCCAAGTACAATGTCCAGGCTCTGTGCTCTAAACAAATTAGCTATTCTCAAGTCCTGTTCCATTAACCCACTGTTAAACAAAAGGAAAACACAGTACTCTTTCTTTTAGTCATCATTCATAGTTTATCTTACTTTGACTGCTTCTCATACATTTTCCTATTGTGCATTTTTCCCACGTGGAAGCAAATGATGAGATTGTCTGTTCTTGCTTCTGAGCTAGGAACACAGTCCTTAAAATCACACCCAACTCACCACATAATCTACTTCAAAAATTTCCTTTACAGGTGTTAGGGAACCAGCGCCTAGGGGTAGCTTTCCATTGTTTCTCCTGGATCTATTAAAATCATTTCACACAATTTCAGTTTGCTATTTTCATTTTTAAGGTTTCATTCTGTTTCCTTACAGGTTTGGGGATGAATATTCTCCTTTTGCTTAATTTCAAAACCAGAAGATTACTTGGAATTTCAAAAACTGCTCCAACATGAATGTTGCCAGCTTTGCGACCTGCTTAAGTAACCCAAGGGAAAAAGGAGCAGAGGAAAAGAAAGGGAAAAGGCATAATTAATAGTTTAAATTGTACCTTAGGAAGAAGCTATATTGAAATAGCTTTATTAAGGTTGAAAGTCAGGCATGACAGTTGGATCACTTCTGCCAAAATGTGGATGTTTCCATTGTTTTTTTCTAATTACTGCTGATCCTGACACACAAAAATAAAGAGTTAGTTTTGAAACTTGTAACATTTAATTTGAAATTCAGAGTGAACTCCATTATTATTGGGGTTCATCTCACCTACTTTAAGCATCTGGAAGTTAGATACCTACACCAAAAATAGTCAGACCAGGCTTCTTTTACAAACAGTGGAGAGGAATAGGCGTTTTCAGAGAGCAGTTCATCTCCTCCTAGGGTCTAAAAGTTGGGAAAAGAATCTGGCTTTGGAGGCACATATTTTTCTCCATTGACTATCAAAGGAAGTTACTGCATCACCCAGCTCTGGACTCAGATGATTAGCTTACAGATCTCAGATGGCAGGTGAGAGAAATGTTTTCTGTGACTTGCATGTATTACAAGTATTGCACAAAATGAGGGAACAGTTTCTCCTAAATGTGGCAGAAGCCAGATTTTTAAAGATTATAGATGGTTCCAGGTTTTTCCATTTTTAGGTTTTAGAGTAGAAGATTTACAAGGCTTCTGATATTGCATTTTTAGGCTGTTCCTTTTCTTTCAAACCGTAGTATCAGATTCAAATCTGATAACTAGACCATAAACTCCTTTCCTCTAAAAGCTCTAGATGCATAGTTGATGATTTCCATAATCACCAATAGGTGTCTTTCTGCTAGAATAAATTTCACCTAAAAATAAATATTTTGGTGGAGGGCAGAGGATTGCATTGATTCAAATTTTCAACCAAAAAAACAGTACAAATGAGGGAGGCTTGGAAATATCAAAAGAAGCTGTAGACAGATTATTTAAGGAATTTAAGTGGTTTAAGACGACTGAAAGCACTATAGGTTATGTGCTTTCTTAAAGAACAAAACTGTCCTGTAGATCCTCACTTTCAATGTACTGTATGCAACCGATGTCAACATTCATAATGCTGTTAGCCCCAAGGAAATGTCCTTACTAGTAGGTTCACTTGCAAGAACTGTGAGACCGATGCTGTAAGTGGCTTGCATGAATACCGTGGGACCTGCGTCTAAAGAGAAAGGAGAAACATTCATTAGTTAAGAAATAGCTTGGCTTCTTTTTCGTCTTTTTCATCTCTTACCACTGCTCTGCTACTGCTTTTGGTCTATATAATCAGCTAATGAGATTTCCACTTCTTCAGGCAATGAGGCAAGTTGTGCTTGAAGAAAAGTTGTGCCTAGATTCATTGCAATGCATTCATATACTATTAAGAAATATTTTACAGAGCAGTGCATTTAAACAAATATTAAATTCACACAATTGTTAATCAGTGTGCCATCTGGAAACATTTGAAAGTTTAGACTCTTAATTGCCTGAATCTCATAAATGTTCAAAATTGTTGCATACTACAGGCTATATTGCATTTAGGACTTTTTTACTGTATAAATACATGTAATTAAAATGTGAGATAGGAACACTTTCCAGCAGCTGTTGTGAGAGCTGTAACCATCTTCCCTATTAATCTTCAGGGATTTGAAATATGTGTTGCTGAGCACCAGGGTCAACGACATGCCGTTACATTTGAATCCCACCATTTGACAAAGCATTGCATTCTGTTTCTAAATTCTTTCATGTGACTGACAGCTACATCCATTTCTTCCCGAGGCCACTCTTTAAATTCCTTTGTACTTGTAGAAGCAAGTTTGCTGGCTCAAGAATTTTGTCTTAACTCTGCCTCTAAGACTTGTCAACGGCAAATTAGGACAAGAAATTCTAATTTATGTTTCAAAGGCACCTATGGTAGTAAGAGAAACTATTTTTATTTACATTTTTTTCCTCAAAAGTGTCAAATCAAAGACTCTATAATTACTATATATTTTCAGGAGATGTCATATTATATTGACTTCAGGGGGCAAGTGGTAGATAGGGTTAATCTGAGTAAAGTCAGTGAAATGCACAAAGGATTTCTATTCATGATAAATGTTGCTTAGAGAATTAACTATCCCGGTAAGAAAACAGAAATATTTAGGCTATCAGCTGCTCTAGTCCAAAATGTTTGAATACAGTGATAGAAGACGCTTCTGGGGTAGGGCAACTTCTTCATGCCCATAGGTCAGTGGAAGAGTGTCTCTTATCATATGCCCTTAATGGTTTTGACCAAGGTAGTGAAAAGGTTTTCAGTGATGGTGCATCTACTGTTTTTCAGCAGACATGTTCAATAATCTGACATTAATGGGTAGTTTTAATAGGGTCGCTCTCTTTGCTTTCTCAGGAAATTCTCCATGTCTGTTTCCTGTACTCTCTTGTTCTCCGCCATGAGTCACAGATGCTCCTTACTTGGAAAGCCCTGAGGCAATCAGCACTGACTTTGTTTATCTCTGCATTAGTTCTCAAGCTATGGCTATCAACCACCAGCACGTTTTACAGCCAGCCAAACAGCTAACGATATATGTGATACAGGCTCCTTTCTGTTGTTTCCAGATACTAAAATATATGTTATTAAAGTGTTTTTCTGCTATTGTTTATAAATATTAAATAACTGTGATTATTACCCTAGGGAAGATACGTAGTTGTGAAGAGAAAGGAGTGATTCATGTGATCTTGAGACAGATGACCCATGTTGGTGTATGTGAAAGGGGCGACGAGCATGTTGGTAGCTGATGGGAATGATTCCCTCTCAAATGTCAAGCAGGATTTTTTTTTTTGTGTAGGGTTGCCAGAGGTTTCAAGAAACAAATTAATGACTGAATGTCTTTGCCCTTAGTCCCATTTCTAACAGGATCTCCATCAGGGCAAAGGAAAAGGATGTTTGGGAACAGAAACCCTACATGTTGGGGAGATACATGACTGGCAAGGATTACTGTTACATAAGAAATGTATAATTTGTCCTCTACCTTTTAGATAACAATTAGCATGTAGTGAACCAAATAATTTTTTTTTTTTTCTTTTTCCCTGAGCTTATATCCCTAGCCCAAGAAATAAGCCATAAACTGGATCGACAAAGATTTGTCTTGCTGCCTACATTCCATTTCCAAAATGCTGTCTTCTCTAGTATTTTTGAATGGCAGACCCCTGAGGGACTAGACACCTCCAATAAAAAACCCTTTGCCCAATGAGGACATGGAGAACACAGCTAGATGGGACAATGGTGGACTTGCAAAATCAGCTGTTGGTATTGTGTTTTCATCCTGACAACTTTGATGGGACCCCCTCCTCTTAATCCCTTTTCTGCCCTCCTGCAGGTGTGAGGGATGGAGCAATGACCTCTTTTGCCAGAAGAGAGAAAGCAAATACTGCTTCCCCAAATTAGGATCTCACAGAACTGCTGTAAACTGAGAGCTTCAGCATTTCTTCTTTATTATCACAATCATTTGTTAAAGAGAGGAGGCCTGAATGGTTCTTTTTTTTGCCTTTCCTTTTTTTTCTTGAGCTTATCTGCTCTTGAAAGAGCACGTATTTTCTTGAGAAGAGGAAAATTTAAACATGGGAGGGCACCTGTAGCAGTTCCTATCCAGACATTATTGGAAACATGCAGAAGAGGGGGAAATAGAGCTTTAAATCTTTTTTTTTGTGACACAGCTGACGGAGCATAATGCAAGTAGGGCTTCCATACCTTTGGGTTATGAAATGAGACACACAGGGCCTGAGTTATTAGTGTTAAAGAGAAAGAAAAGTGCTGTTTTAGCACAAACGAAAAATTCCCACCAGTTGACTCATGCAGTCTTTTTTGTGAGTGCAGAACTAGATCCACAAATACAGGCTAAAGAAGCAAATCTATTTAAATAGCTAGAAAGGGGGGTTACTATCCTTTAGACACAAATATATCACGGTTATAATAGGGTAGGGCTCTGGAATTCAAGAATACCAGGTTTCTGTTTCAAGACACCAACCCAAGCTCTGTTTTCCCTGTGTTTATTATCAAGGAGCTGATTTCGTCCTTTCTTTCCTGAATTTGGAAATATTTGGGTGTCCCAAATTCAAGGTCTGACCTATTGTCCGATATAATTGCTTTCTACTGCTCTATCATTTGAAAGAAAGGATGATTTCATCTGCCTAACCTTGGTTTTGAGCTCAGAAATATTTATTTTTACTTATCTCTGCTGCTGCTTTCCTATGTGACACTCAGCAAACCATTTCACCTTTTGTTCAGTATTCCCCTGTTTCGTTCTTACAATGGTAAACTAACAGTATTAATTTCTCTGGTCCATTTCAACTGTTAGCTCTTTGGTCCATTTACCTCTGTAAGACAAATGAAGACTAATAATTCTACTGAAACGTTTGGAAAAAAAGAAGAAATAGAATAAATCAAGGAGGCATGACAAAAATGCAACAAAATCTGTTATTCTGTATGCAGTGGGACAAGTGAAGCCAAGCTAGCCATGGGTTTGTGTTTCTAACCGGTTCTTCTCACGTCCGATAAGGTGCAAGCTCTGATTCAGGCTTGTGAATGATTGCAAAATTCAGAGGTTCTCTTTCTTCTGTTGATTATCCAGTATTGTTAATGAATGAGACTACATCGAGCCTACTCTATAGAGGGGGTACTAGTGATATGTCTTTCTTCTGTCTGGCCACTTAATTTTATAAAACTCAAAGGCTGTAACATCCTTGCAATCTGTACCCCATCTGTCAAATTTTGGCCGAAATTGGCCAACAGATGTTTTGCAATGCTCCTGCTTCTCTCCAGTTCCACCACATTCCTCCCCCAACATGCTTCTTTGACACATGCACCCAATACTATGATATGCAGAAAAGATAGCAAGGCAAGGGTTTTAAAAGCCCTCTTCATTCCTCATAATAAATCCACACCTGGATATTAACATCTATATGCCTCAGATGAGAACATAACTTGTTCTAGGCAGAGGGGAAATCTGTGGAGGATTTGAACTCCCTGAAAGGGTATATCACAGAAATAGGGACGCAAAGCAAATGGTGGGAAAAGAAGTACAGGTAGAAAGGGGAAAATTAGTTGTTACAGGGTCATACAGGAAGATAGCTGTAAAGTCGGAGAGGAAATTTAAGTTTCTTGTGTCACACTGATTCTCTATCCGGGACTTCACAGCCTCATGTTGTCACTGAAGCACTTTATCTCCTTCTTGTGAAGTCCAGCATGCCAAACTCGGAATTTCCTGATGGTCTTTCTCTTAAGTCTGCCAAGATTTTTTGCTGCTCACAATGCAATTCTAGTACTGTTCAGGTTGGATTATGCAATTCCAGTGTTACGGATTATTCGGCTTGGATTATTTGATCGGATCATTTTAGAATAAAGCATCATAGAACTATAGAATCATAGAATAGTTTGGGTTGGAAGGGACCTTTAAAGATCAGCTAGTGCAACCCCCCTGCCATGGGCAGCGACATGTTTCACTAGATCAGGTTGCTCAAACTCCCATCCAACCTGACTTTGAACACTTCCAATGATGGGGCATCTACCACTTTTCTGGGCAAACCTGTTTCCGTGTCTCACCACCCTCTGTAAAAAATTTCCTCCTTATGTCCAATCTAAATCTACCCAATTTCTGTTTACAACTGTTGCTCCTTGTCCTGCCACTCCAGGCACTGATAAAAAGTCTCTCTTAATCTTTCTTATAAGCCCCCTTTATATATTGAAAGGCCCCAGTAAGGTCTCCTCAGAGCCTTCTCTTCTCCAGGCTGAACAACCCCAACTCTCTCAGCTTTTTTTCATAGCAGACGTGTTCCCGTTCCAGCAGGTCCATGTTTTTCTTGTACTGGGGGCCCCAGAACTGGATGCAGGTGGGGTGTCAAGTCATAGTGACTGAAACATCAGAACAAGATGCCTCTGCATCGCAAAGTGATAGCTCTCTGGTTCTGATTCCACTCAGGGATAAAGTGGTTCCAAATTTTTCAAAACAAAGTTTTTGCTGTTAACATATCCCATTCAAGGCAAAATAAGTAGCTTCTGAGACATCCAAAAGAAGAACTGCAGGCCACTAGAGCCTTTGAGATTCTTGACACGGATATTAATGTGAGCGACAACATCCACCATGCTCAGTAGGAAAACTGTGGACAAATTATTTAAGTACCACTGATCTTGTCTTAGATCGGGGGATGATACAGTTGATCTTTCAAAGACTTTCCCAGCACAATTTTCTATGATTTCTAAGAATGATGGTCCATTGTGTTTCTCAGCAGAACTGGGTAATGATGATGCACTGGGGAATTTTTGTGCTAGTAACATGCACAGATAATAAAAAGATCAGAAGATAGGCACACACACAGAAATAGATGTGGTATGGAAGTAGACCTATAATACTTGTTTGGATTTGACAAGCTTGATGTTGGTTGACCTGATATTCACTATTTATTCTCTTGTTTCTTACTGCTTCCCCTACCATTTTTCTTTTAAAGCAAAAGAAATATATTAACTACTATCCCCCTTCCCCTAAACCTTTCTCACACACAACCTACTGAATCTCTGGCTTAAAGCAACGTAAGAATGAGAGAAATCTTTCCTCTTTAACAAACAGGTTGAAGAAAGGGTTAAAGACATTTTCTGCACCTGGAAATTTTTTTCAACAGTAGCAGAGATGAGCAGTCAGACAGAAGCCTTTGATCTTTCCATGCTGTGTCACAGCTTGTGCACGAAAGTATTTCATGTGAGGTTTGGGAGAGTCTGCCATCTGACTATGAAAGGTGGGGAATGCCATGATAAAGAACATTAAGGAAAGACACGCTCTGAGGCCTTGTTTCCTCAGACAAGGCTATCAATATCCTTTTTCCTTCTATATTACAATTGGAGCTGGACAGTCACACAGCTGGAGGCAGTCCTTCTTGCAAGGTCCTTTCTGCCTAAAGTGTAGATGGACACAGAGGTAGAATTACTTTTCCCAGTGTCATCAAGACAGTCCCCTGTAAATCTGTTTCTCACTCCTCTTATAACAATCAAGGCCCAGATTTATCCTGTATGACTTAAGGTACCTGAGCTACTATAAGACTATTATCTAGTCAGGAAAGAAAGAAAGAGAGAGGTATCTCAGGAGAATCAGCCAACCTAGCTAAGATCTAAGTCATCCCATGCATACACTTATCTCCTCCTCTGTATTGACTATAGAAACAGCCTCTGTTGACACAGAGATCTTGAGTAAGTACTTCAAGTTGGGTGGGATGAATACAGACCTGTTGACCCAAACTATGATCAGAAAACAGCCAGGTCAATAACATCTTACAAAGTAAGAATTCACTTCAGGGTTCACCAAGTTAAACCTAAATTAATTCTGATTTCAGTATGTTTTCCATAAAATTATATGACTTCATGTGAACAATAGTTTCAGAGTATTTCTGTTTGTTCTTGCATACAATGTAGCTGATCTGATTTTCTTTTAAGAGAAGAATGTAAGTATAAATAATGTCTGTTGCACACAGTTTACTAAGACATGGAGACACATTATATGCAAGCATTTTTGTGAAACGTATGGAGGAAGAGAGCGTACCATCACAACTTTTTCCTTCAAATTTTTTTTCAGACTGTATTTGATAATCCAGGAGAGACAGTCCTGATAAAGCAAGACATTGCAGAAGGATTTGAATTCGATGTTTGTATCACCACCACCATTTTACCTACCTGAAATCTGTAGGAGGTGGAGCTGAACAGGATTGCATGAGGTCCTCTGCTTTACTCCTTAATAGGAGATCAAGGTGCAAGATCAATCATATCTAAGCCCTTTTGACAGCTACTTACCTACCCTGCTCTCAAAAACCTCCAGTGGTGGATATTCCACCACCTATTTCTCAGGCAATATAATCCAGTACTTCACTTTCCTTCACATTTCTCCTAACATCAAGACATTAGGAATGTGTCATATGAATATTTAGGGAAAAGTAAGCAAAGAAATAGAAAAAAAAATTCTTTTTGCCATTTAAATTAATCAGGATTAATTTTTGTAATGCATTTTCTTTGATGTCCTTGCACTGGAAAAACGTGTTCATTGTGGTGGGTTGACCCTGGCTGGACGCCAGGGTCCCACCAAAGCCACTCTATCACTCCCCTCCTCAGCTGCACAGGGGAGAGACAATACAATGAAAGGCTCATGGGTCAAGATAAGGACAGGGAGATCACTCAGTAATTACCATCACAGGCAAAACAGACTCAAGTTGGAGAAATTAGTTTAATTTATTATCAATCAAATCAGATCAGGATAATAAAAAATAAAACCAAATCTTAAAAACACCTTCCCCACCCCACCCCTTCTTCCCAGGCTCCACTTTACTCCTGATTTCTCTCCCTCCTCCCCCAAAGCAGCTCAGGGAGACGGGGAATGGGGATTGCGGTCTGTTCATCACACGTTGTCTCTGCCGCTCTTCCTCCTTGGGGGGAAGACTCCTCACACTCCTCCCTTGCTCCAGTGTGGGTCCTTCCCACAGGAGACAGTCCTCCATGAACTTTTCCAACATGAGTCCGTCCCACAGGCTACAGTTTTTCACAAACTGCTCCAGCGTGGGTCCCTTCCACACAGTGCAGTCCTTCAGGAACAGACTGCTCCAGCGTGGGACCCCATGGGGTCACAAGTCCTGCCAGCAAACCTGCTCCAGCATGGGCTCCTCTCTCCACGGGTCCACAGGTCCTGCCAGGAGCCTGCTCCAGCACAGGCTTCCCATGGGATCACAGTCTCCTTCGGGCATCCACCTGCTCCAGCGTGGGATCCTCCACGGGCTGCAGGTGGATATCTACTCCACTGTGGACCTCCATGGGCTGCTGGGGGACAGCCTGCCTCACCATGGTCTTCACCACAGGCTGCAGGAGAATCTCTGCTCTGGTGCCTGGAGCACCTCCTGCCCCTCCTTCTTCACTGACCTTGGTGTCTGCAGCGTTGTTTCTCTCACATCTTCTCACTCCTCTCTTCCAGCTGCTGTTGTTCAGGTTTGGGTTTTTTTTCCTTCTTAAATATGTTATCCCAGAGGTGCTACCACGGTCACCCTGGCCAGCAGCGGGTCCATCTTGGAGCCAGATGGCATTGGTTCTATCGGACATAAAGGAAGCTTCTAGCAGCTCCTCACAGAAGCCACTCCTGTAGCCCCCCCGCTACCAAAACCTTGACACACAGAAAAATACAGTCATGGTTACTTTTATTTATTGAGTGGAGAGCACAGAAGAAGCAAAACTGAATTCTCATATATGGGCCAAGGACAGCTTTTTGAAACATAAAAGTAGCCCAACTTTTAAATTTAATATACTGGATTCTTCACGGATTAGAAACAAGTGCAAAGCACCTCTGGAAAAAAGTGTGACTCTCCCCTTTCTTGCCCTGCAGGGCTGAAAGATAATTGATTGTAAAGATTTTGGCATGTTTAGGACTTTTTCAGGACTCAATTTTGCTTTCCAAGGGCTTACGCAGAGGAGAAAATCCACATACAGAAGGGAGAAGAGATTTTTATATGGCTAGATTTTTTTCTTAATAAGTAGTAAATAGTAAGAAGTAAAAGAAGGATTTGGAGAACTGGAATAAATCCATGGAAGCTGAGAAGAAGAAAGGTTTATAGGGCAGGGTAGAAAGTAATGGTGATACGTAAATGAGCAGTGAAATGAGCTTTTCATTTATGATGGTGTTGTATCACCATCTAAACATCCCATATTTATACCCATAAGCATATGTGACCTGACATATAAATGTGTAGATGCACAGTAAATGAAGTGTGGGCACAGGTATCAGCATGTGTGTATGTGTATAAACACTTAGGTGACTTTATATTCATGTATATAGAAAATATATTACATTACCTTCAATGCCTCCCCTTTTTAAAACAACAGCATGTAGTTTTCAAACATCATTGAATTTAATTCTTTTGTTCTGTTTTTTTTATTTTATTGGAAGTGCTCCACTTAGGTGAATGGATTCCTGACAACCTTTTTTTTTCAGTCCTTTCAGAGTGTACATAATTAATAAGTACTGAAATTTTCAGTATATATTTGTATGGCAAGATCTGGATGGAGCTGTGATCTGGATGGAGCATAGACGTAGGGGATGGTTTAAATAGCTGTCTTGTTGGTCACCTGTCACAAGGTCAGAAGTTTCTGTAGCACTAGTGGACCCAGTCTCCCTCATCTTTTCTCTTGATCTCAATCTGATTGAAATACATGAACATCTTATTGCTCTCTCCTCTAGAGCTGAATACTCTGAACCTTGCTGAAGAAGTAGTAATTTTAACATCAATAATCCTTGCCATTAAGACCCCTTGCCAAAGAATAATGAATATAAATTGGTCAAGCTTCCCAAATTCCCATAATACAAATCAGATACAATCAAGGGTGAAATTAAAGGATCTCCCAGCCTTTCTCCAGCCACTGATCTTGTTTCCATTTTTAAGGAAATAATAGTAGCTTAAATAAAGGGAATCTTAACAATCATTTATTTTTGCTTTCCTTTCAGAGCTTTCACAGTTAATAAACACTTAACATTTTCAAAATTAATTGCAGTGGAATTTTCTGCACTGTTTAGAGAGCCTTGAAAAAAGGAGTTGTCAAACAGACCCAATATGTCTCAAACTCGACAACCATATGACTTAGCCTTGTGTTTTAGCCATACGGATGAGGAAGGCAACTGTGATTACTCCTCGTGAAAGGGGGGGAAGTGAGACAAGATTGCTAATGTCAGCCTGGGTTGTCAAGTGTAACCAAGACTGTGGAATTGCTGAGCTGTGTACCCAAGAGTGTGTCAAGGCTGGATAACTTCCATAAAATAGGACAGTCCGTCACGTGGTGCTTTGAGCCAGTTAAAGAGTATGTGTGCCTACAACAGATGTGCCGTGTTAAAGATAGTACCCAAAAATGGTCAGGTGCCAGCATAACAAGTTTGTGAGCAGATCCTCCCAGCAGGAGCCAATTTCAGTGAAACAAGCTGGCAAGGCAGCACACTTGTCATGGATGCAAATGCCAGATTTGGCATCTGCAGGTTTGTGGCACAGAGGGGGGGAAAAAGATCCAAGTTTCCACCACCAACTGGTGCCAGGGCTTCAAAGAAGAAATCTCTCAGATGTTTGGTCTGTGGAAAATGTTGACATGATTGCATAAATCTCATTTAAAAAATAAAAAAAAACAAAGAAGGAAAAGCAACAACAGCAACAACAAAGCAAAATCCCAAGCAGTAGGTACTCTGTAATCTGGTGATCTCCTTTGCCTAGTTGTTAAAAAAATAAGTTGGTGTCCTAGCTTCTCTGAAGTCAAATTCTCATCACGACATCACTGCATGCTTGTATAAAAATATTCACAGCCTAGACAAACCTGAAAAATGAACTGTTGTTAAAATGTGAGGGTCCATATCGGGCAATTCTTTGTAGTCTTTTCACTCATTAAAGATAACTAGAGTTTGTTTAAATAAACGCAGAAACCCACTGTTACCGAGTTCATTTCTCATTACGATTCTTCCATGGGAGTCTAAACAATTACTTTAAGTCTGACAGTTTCCCAGAAGACAGTTGTAAAAGAAAACGATGGACAAATTTGTATTGAGAACTTTCTGATTTATTGAATGCAGGTGTCACTTGGGATCAGAAGGCACAGTGGCATGTGTTTCAGGATTCAAGGAAACCGGTTATGGAGGAATTTTCAGGGTTGCCTCCTCCCTCCAAGATTTTAAAATATCTGTGACAGTAAAATGTTTGTGCTTACAACTTCTGTTCTGTGCAATCTACAAATATGGCTGGAGAAAACTTGCACCTTGCACCCAGATGGAGCATCTCCCCCGAAGACTAAGGGGATGCCTAATGGTTACCATCACTGAAGAGATGTTCCACAGGGTTCAGAGTCACACCAGAGACAGATGGCTTGCAGTTTCCCTTAGCCTTTTATTGATGGTAGGTGCAAACAGCCTGTAGAACAGGCTTGCCAATATTACAGAAGCAATGCCAAACCAGCTGTTTTTCCCATTGCCTGGAACCAGGAAACTCTGGTTTTCTCGATTTCAGGAGAGTGAGTGGTGGCTTAATTTCCAGGACAACATATCAGTTTACTACAGTCACTCAGTTTCTTTTCAAGGCAGCAGACAGTGATACCTTTTCCTACAATTCCAACAGGTAGAAGCTGGCAAAGGTCATCTGAGACTTCTTTTCTCAGGAATCAGAATGACCAAGATGAGTTGGATCTCCTACACAGGGTATTCCAGCCATGTTTTGCCAGTTGTTATGTCCATCCTATAGTTTGGATCTAAGCTGGTGAACAAAAACCACACACATGAAAACACTAGTATAAAAATATAGCACATATGAATTTTAAACTCAGATGAGAGAAAGAGAAAAAGAGAAAGGAGAGAGAAAAATTCTGGCATTATACTGACTGAATTGCTCTCTAATCAGACAATTTTGCATATCAGCTGAAAAATTAGACAAGGGAGAGCAGTTATAGCAAAGCCATACTGCATCCAAGATAAACAGACTGAGGCTGTGGCTGCAGATTGGTGTAACCTGGCTGGAGAAAATAATTCCTTGGAAAAACAATATGATTTTGGAATCTGGAAACTCCTTACATCCTTTCCATCTCCCTCCACTGTCTAATTCCTCATTTTTTTCCTAAATTAAGCTGAAGAAGATCTGAAAGGTTTCATGAGAACACACAACACTCTGCAGAGTCTTTCTAGGGCTACAATTTCTTATTTACCCATGAGGGGAATTTCTGGAGTCCATAGCCCAATATTTAAAGACACTCAGACTGGGCTGAGGCAGAAGTTGCTTAGACATAGATATGGATGAAGTGATTTTACAGTTTATTTCAACTAAAGATGAGGTTGTCAAACTGCCTAAACCGTTCCCAGAAATGACTCTTTCTGTCCACTGATTATAAAGGATATTAGAGGTTGAACATGAATATAGAGATTTTACACTACTGAGTGTAAGCTCATGTGAGCTGAATCTGCCTGGACAGCTAAATCCAAAAATGACTGAAGTGTGAAATTTAGATGGTCCTGAGACGTCAAAGTCAAAACACTGTTCTCTTTGGCTCCTTATATAATCAGTGAAAAGAAAGAAGCCCTTCCAGAGTTGAATCAAAGCTCCTACTTAGAGTCCTGTTTTGAATCTTTCTTTGGGGTTGTATCTATTGATTAGAGGAGGTTGGAGAACCATCTTGGCTTTGACTCCAGACAGCAGCTTTACTTCAGGGACTGTGAATACCTCCATTCATTCTGTTTCTTCTCCTTCCTTCCTACCCCTCAAGTGTACACCTTCATTGCAATTTTCTTTTAAAGAATCATAGAATCATAGAATCACAGAATAATTTAGGTTGGAAAAGATCTTTAAGATCATCAACTCCAACCATTAACCTAGCACTGCCAAGTCCACCGCTAAACCATGTCCTTAAGTGCCACATCTGCACGTCTTTCAAATACCTCCAGGGATGGTGACTCAACCACTTCCTTGGGCAGCCTGTTCCAAGGCTTGACAACTCTTTCAGTGAATAAATTGTTCCTAATGTCCAATCTAAACCTCCCCTGGAGCAACTTGAGGCCGTTTCCTCTTGTCCTATCACTTGTTACCTGGGAGAAGAGACCAACCCCCACCTCCCTACAACCTCCTTTCAGGTAGTTGTAGAGAGCGATAACGTCTCCCTCAGCCTCCTCTTCTCCAGGCGAGATAACCCCAGTTCCCTCAGCTGCTCCTCATATGACTTGTGCTCCAGGCCCTTCACCAGCTTTGTTGCCCTTCTCTGGACACGCTCCAGCACCTCAATTGTCCTTCTTGTAGTGAGGGGCCCAAAACTGAACACAGTATTTGAGGTGCGGCCTCATCAGTGCTGAGTACAGGGGCACGGTCACCTCCCTGCTCCTGCTGGCCACATTATTTCTGATACAGGCCAGGATGCCGTTGGCCTTCTTGGCCACCTGAGCACACTGCCGGCTCATGTTCAGCCGGCTGTCAACCAGTACCCCCAGGTCCTTTTCCTCTGGGCAGCTTTCCAGCCACTCTTCCCCAAGCCTATAGTGTTGCCTGGGGTTGTTGTGGCCGAAGTGCAGGACCCGGCACTTGGCCTTGTTGAACCTCATACAGTTGGCCTCAGCCCATCGATCCAGCCTGTCCAGGTCCCTCTGCAGAGCCTTCCTACTCTCCAGCAGATCAACACTCCCACCCAGCTTGGTGTCGTCTGCAAACTTACTGAGGGAGCACTCGATCCCCTCGTCCAGATCATTGATAAAGATATTGAACAGGACCAGTCCCAGTACTGAGCCCTGGGGAACACTGCTCGTGACTGGCCACCAACTGGATTTAACTCCATTCACCACAACTCTTTGGGCCCGGCCATCCAGCCAATTTTTTACCCAGTGAAGATTACTCCCATCCAAGCCATGAGCAGCCAGTTCCTCCAGGAGAATGTTGTGGGAAATGGTTTCAAAAGCTTTACTAATGTCTAGGTAAACAACATCCACAGCCTTTCCCTCATCCACTAAGTGGGTCACCTTGTTATAGACGAAGATGAGGTTAGTCAAGCAGGACCTGCCTTTCATAAACCCATGCTGACTGGTTGTCACCTGGTTGTCCTTTACGTGCCATGTGATGGCACTCAGGATGATCTGCTGCATAACCTTCCCCAGCACCGAGGTCAGGCTGACAAGCCTGTAGTTCCCCGGATCCTCCTTCCAGCCCTTCTTGTAGGTGGGCATCACATTTGCTAACCTAAGAGAAGTTGTTCATGACAGGTGTGGTTTGTTTGTGCTTTTTTAATATAATGTTTTATTGATTTCCAATTGTGTAAAAAATTGGTGTTTCAGGGCCTTGTGCAACTAAAAGGTAGGTCAGCATTCATAAGCTTGCTTGTGCAATGCTGAAAGATCGGGGCAGATCTGACCTTTTGTATTTTAGCAATGATGTACACCTTCCTCAGAAAATTTCTGACTCACTGAAAAATCTAACACCTGAAGGGAAACCTAAAATGAATTGTATCAGGTAATACAGTTTATCGTAAAATCCCAAAGTTCTAGAGCTGCTAAAAAAAAAGTAAAGAACCAGAGAAAAATCAGAAATTTTACTTTACAAACAAAGGTGGGTTTGTGGGTACGGGCTCTCAGGGCTTTTATCTGGAAAGGAATGCATTCGAGGTTTAGCATTTGATAGGAAGCTCTGAAAAGCACTACAAGTCATCATATATCATTCACAAGTGCCTAATTACATGAAACCCATTTTTCATGACTGGCTTTCTCAACGCTCAGGTTTTTTTGGTGAGCCTTGAGATCTTTACTGAAAAGATCAGGCAACTCCATCTCTTTCAGGAAACATATTTTTTTTTTAACTTTTGTAAGTTTTGAAAAAAGTTTGAAAAACTTGACCTCCTATTACACTGCAGAATTATTTAAAAAAAAAAAAAAAGAAGAAAAATAAAACATGATTCAGCTTCAATTATAGTTCCAAATGTCTCACAATTCTCAAACAAGTTACAATAGCCCAGGATCTTAAGCCAATGTATTTTAATTTATGTTTTGCAGGTATCATCGCTGCCATCTACTTCATCACAAGTTAGACCACTTCCATGAAGTCTTAGTTAGATATTTCATTGTGCTAAGCCTTCATGAAAGAAATTAGGATGTCATTCTTCTCAGCTAACTTTATGGATTGTATTCAGATCTGAATCTGATATGTTGATTTAATTATTAAAATGTATGTGTCTAGTGCCATTTCTGACTTACCATGGTATCCAAGAAATCTGCTGGCAGGTACGACATGGGACTTACAGCTGGAGTCCAGGCAGGATAGCCAAGGGCTTCTCAAATGGCATCAGATGCTTATACTTTGGTCACTGACCCATACCCCAGTCAATACAATCCAAGGAAAAAGATAGCTGGCAAAGTATGTAGATACCTACATTTAGCTAGCTAAGTAACTCACTAAGCTCTACAAAGAGTTTCACCTCTTTTCTGATGCTTGGATATTTATTGCTGTCAAAATGTCCTACACTATGCAAGAAATGAAGCTGTCAGGTGTAAAACAGGATCAATGTGCTTTTGTAGAGGCAACCTGAGGTCAGCTTGGGTACCTTGCACTACATGGCCATGTGTAGGCAGCTGAGTTTAATCCCAGCTGCAACAAAGTAAAACAGGGACTTTTAAGATGTAGCTGATCTGACCCGCTTTAGGTTATACTTTAGGATGGATGGAACCAGACTCAAACATCAGTGTCTTCTCTTTGACTGCAGAGGGAGTCTAGTTGATTAACTCAGGTGGGGCTAGCTACACTGGAGAGACAAAAGTCAGATGTGAAGATTCACACCCTTAAAGGTGACTCTAAAAGTGCAAGAACAAAAAACAGGGAGCGCTTCACGGAAGCAAGATGGGCTGTAAAAGTATCCTGCGATTTCAGAGAGAGGATCTGAACACAACTATCTGTCCTTTCATCAAACTACTGATGTTTGTCCCTACATTTCTTTTTAAGGAGCATTTCTTCAGAATTTTGTAAGGTTTAGATTATGCCTCTTGTTGCGTCATATACACAAGGGGAAAAATAACAGGGGATGGCTCCCGAAAGAGCCAAATAGGCAAACCCGGGGGGCAGGGGGGCAGCCGCGGTCCATGGAAGCGGAGGGCTGCAGGGCTCTTGCGGAAAGGAAGATCCTTTCCCCTGCCCATTTAATTCTTGGCCTCTGTTGTGTCTGTTGCCTGCGGTGCCAGCTAGTGACAGAAATGACAGCATTTTAGTGGCTGTGTCACCTGTCCTGCTAGCACTAAGAATAGAGCAGCTCTATTTCTCTGCTGCTGCTAAATCCCCATGAGCGTATGACATAACCGAAGGAAACCCATCCCTTCTGCTTTGCCGTGACGCCTTAAGCTTCAGCGCTGCCGAAGACGTGCGCTGCTGCCCAGTTTGTAGAGCCTGCATCTGCTCGCAGCCCAGACTGGGTGGTGCATCAGCAGCACCAAAGCTGGTGGATGTGTTGGGATGCTCAGCATTGCAAAAGGAGAGAGCAATTCACATTTTTGCAAGCACATCCTTATACACACATAAATCCCACCAAGGCTACCTTGCTCATCCCATTGTGCTTATTTCAACAACGTTTTCCATCCCCCCTCAGACTGAGCAGGAGTGACTTCTCTGTCTCAGAGAAATACTCTACACATAAATTGATGCCAAAATAGCTGAAAAGGTGGCGTAAAGCTGCTTTGGGGGTGGGAATCTTTGTGCAGAAAATTATTGCAGAATGAAGGCAAAAGAACCAATTTTGGTCAAGATCATTTGTTGCTGACCTTCACTCTTCTGCGTTTTATGACTTGGAGATTCAAGTTCCCATTGACAGTGGCAGTGCCTACGTCAAAATATCTTTGCTCTGTACAGTCCAGAACAAGGGGACTAAGGCACGTCAGTTCTCTCTCCAGAAGCTTCTTCTTGTGGGGGTGTCCTTCTGTGATGAAATTCCCTTGCAGCCACCTACCCTCCCATTTGAATTGGGGTTGTGTCTGCCTTTAGTATAGTTACAGTGGTATAGCTATATCGATAAACCTTATCAGAGAGGACACATCCTGTACTGATGAAAAACTTCTTTAGTTGGTATAGATTGAAAAATTCCTTCTCCCCAAAGGAGTAGCTGTATCAGCAAAAGGATTTTTTAATTCTATTTTATTTATTTTAATACTTTTATTCTATTTTATTTATTTTAAAACTTTATCCACAAGTTTTGCTGCTACTGCTACTGCTATTCAGTTATTTTTTACCCCATTGTGTTAAACAGCACACTTACAGTGGCAAAATTTCTTAAAGCAGAGCAAATTTGCCCAAGGAGCTTGTAGAGTCTCCCTCCTTAGAGATATTAAAAAACTCTTTAGACACAGTCATGGGTAACTTGCTCTAGGTGGCCCTGCTTGAGTGGGGGAGTTGGACCAGGTGACCTCCAGAGGTCCCTTCCAACCTCAACCATTCTGTGATTCTATGATTCTGTGAAATTTCAGATGGTTTAAGTATGCAGCTTTAGATTTTTGTCATCAGATTAATTCATGGCACAATGCTTTGATACCAGTCATTAAAAAACATATGCTTTCATTAATAATAATAATTAATAACAATAATAACAATAACAATAAGAACAGCAGTTAATGCTAAATTTATCCTTCTATTACAAAACTAAAAATGTTAAAAAAATTCAGTTTGTTGCAACTGGAATCTTGGAACAATCTCTATAATAACAATGCCGTATCAGTTTGAAATAAATATTCTTTTAAAATTGCTCTTAAATGATCTAGTTACAGCTTAATCAAGCAGAATGTAAGTATATTTTTTCCAATAGATTTCAACCAAAATTCCCTTAAAAATTGGCAACAACATGTAAAAGATTACACAAAAAACAGTAGATGAATTTGTAAACCTGACCTACTGCACTTAACTTTGAAATATATTTTCTATTCTATTCCATTACTGTATTTGTTGTGTTGAGTTATGGTAGACGCTGGGGAGACACAATTGTGAATATGGTCCTAGGTGATATGAAAACCGAAGTGAGTTTGAAACGTTATTACATTCCTGTTAATTTTAAAGGTATTCATTGACGTTGGGTCAATGACTTCATTACAGAGCCCATATTTAATAAGAGCCTATTTTAATAAGGCTGTTGTGATAATCACATCATCCCTTTGTAATGAAATAAATTATTTCCATGTCCAACCTTTTAAGGCTTTTGATTTTTATTCAATTTCTGCCAAAACTGGTATTTGTCCTACTTTTTTCTTTCAGATTCAATTTATATTTTTTTACCAAATGAAAAGCAAATGTTGACAGTGAGGGACTCTTCCTTTTTTTTTTTTTTTCCAACTGTGCTGTCTAGTCTTCATGAGGCACTAAAATGAAAAAGAAACAAAATGTACAGTTTTATCATCCATTGTACTGTAAGTTTACTTCAGGAAGAGGGGAACTGGGAAAGGTAATGTTTTGATGTCCAGGTATCACAAACTTTTTCTTACACACAAACCGCAAAAAATTATTAACTTTGGAAATGAGCACAAAATTTTCTATGCCTACAGTTGTCCCTCTGAATATCTGTGGAAAATCATTGTTGGAAATATCTCCCACAACATTTCTGGAACTCAAACTGTGAGCCTTTACAACAGTACTGTGTGTTTACAAAGTTTTTTATGACCTGCAAGGGAAAAGAAACTGATTTATGCCTATTCTGTTCTATTCCACATGCACATGCATAAGTGCCCATCCATGCTTGAACACAAACATTAAAAGAGCATTAGAGAAACCACTGAAGTGAAGCACGCCAAAGCTATGAAATGCTAGACTTTGCCACCTGTACATATACACCTTCTTCCTCTGTCACACACGTTTTCTTATGAAATCTTTAACTCCTTGATTGCCTATTCTTTTTCCAAAGATTCCATGATTTAAGAACGGATGCTGCTCATTTAGTTAACCATTAATCAATATTTTATTTTACCCAAATTATTCAAAATGGAGACCAAAGTCTGTTCTGCATTTAAAAATAAGATACAAGCAATTTATATCTCACATGTGTGTGCATTTGTGTGTGGACTGAATGTATACAGATATTCGATTGTTTCTGCTCGCCTTTAGCCTCTCTAGTGCAGAGTGGGGATTCATACCTGCATAAAAAGTCTACTGACAATGTCTATGTGCCATTTAGGTTCATTTTGCTGCTGTAAGGAGTGCATAAGCCTTCTTTATTCTGCCAGAGGAGGAGAGAATTCTACTGGCAAGTGGGATGCTAAGCTGATGACTTCAGTTTTTGTGTGTTTGGATTTCTCAGTGGTGATATGTCACCATAGGTCTGTTGGAAAATGCATTTCTCCCTCTGAGCTGATCCAGCAAATCCTAATACTCTGTCTTCTAGCCTTTTCATAACTTGGGCAATCAACTAGAAGCAGCTATTAATCAGGTGGGTATTTTGGCAGGATATTCACCAAAAAAAAAAAAAAAAAAAAGTAAATTATCTTGGAGATCTACTCAGTGAAGTCAGGAAAGACTGGACGGTGGTTCAGCTGACTTAAGTATCTACTTAAGGATATGAATTGCTTTCTGTGCTCCATGGGCTGTACTGACTAGATATCCGCTGACTAGAACATAAGCATAGACATTAATGTCATGTGCCCACTTACACTACAGACACTATAGACCCTCTAGGCACCAAAGAGTACAGTCTTAATTGAGGTCTGAAATCTACCCGTGTATTTGAATCGTGACCATAATAGATTTGATCTAATGCCAGCAATCCTAAAGGTGGATTTACTGTAGATTTGAACCATTTTTGAACAACTGTGCTGCATGTTATGATTAGTTGGCTAATTATCAGCTCCCAGATTGTCTTGTAGCAGGTATTTAGTCATTAGGCAGCAGCTAGCTGAGCAGCCAGAACACTTTACTGCAAGTACACCTTTTTCTTCAGGAGGGGTCCAGCTTAATAAAGAATAGCTTGGATTATCTTAGCCATTTAGCAAACAATTGTTGAATACTGACTGTATCAAACAGTTTGCAAAAGCAGAACCCAGAATCCATTATTCCCCTTTCCTGGCTAAGAATCCTACCTGATAAACTACAATATACATTTCTTCAGGTGTGCTTTCCTTGTGGCTCTGTAAGTGGCTGCCCATGGCCTGCCTTAGAAAGGATAGGGGTTCCTTCTCTCCACCCTGCACAGCTTAGATATATCTGGTTAAAGTACACTGCAGGGGTATGGGAAGAGCAGGTTTAAACCTTTCTCAGGCTAAAACTGCCCTGCAACTCCAGTTTTGAGCTTCCCAGGACAATGTTGTAACCACGGGACCATTATGTAAAAGATGAGTGTTGGCAGCTCCTCTTCTGGCAGGTGTGAAAACACTGCTCTCACTATCCATGCCCAATGGTTTGATTTAGAGACTTATGCCCAAAAGAAATTTTCTTGCCTTGAATACCTATTTCTCTGAATTCCCCAAAACCAAGGCACAGAGAGTGTTTCAGACCAACCACTTCCCTCAGCTTTTCCAATGAGCTGGCTCAGATGTTTTACCACTAAGTGGGAACCTACTTAAGGCACTTAACTTTTCCCAAGTTTTCTAAAGGTAAACAGAATTAACTGTTGCTGTGCAGGAAATGTAGGCACCTCAATCTGCAAGGTGAATTCTGGGGAGACTGATTTTAAGGTGCACTGATGCTGAGCGTGTCAACCTCAAATCCTTTTTAGAATTTGGCACATACAGCCTATTCAAGACTTTCTGGAGTCAAAAGAAAGATCCTCGTTGCATGACACAGGTTTAGAGACAAACACCTGACAGAAATGAAGGTTTTCTGTTCTTCTTTGTTCTTTGTGAAGGAGGAGTCATATGTGCTAATCCATGATGGGTCTTGAGAAATAAACAGGATAAAGTAGAAATTCGTGCATGAAGCAGGATAGTCCAGGTAGGCATTCACAGCATGAATCTATCCATCCACATCCTTTTTTACTGTGGCCTTGCATTGAAACTGGAATGGAGAGAGGAAGGGACGTGACTGGCATTGATCCATCCATGTGGAAGAAGTGATAATTCTCTAAAAATCAAGAGATGGTCAGCAGAGGAGTATATTTCCCTATGTATACATAGAAGTGCTCCCAACTATGTACAGCATAATTTACCAGCACAGCTTTACTACCAGAGGTGATTCTCCACACAGAATATAATTGAGTAGTGATTTTTATTTTTTTAATTTTTTTTTGCCGCAGAGTGCTTTGAATCCTAAAAGCCTACAGAGGTTGGCTGAAGAAGTTCGTGGAAGATAAATTCATGGAGAGCTATTAAATGTAAAGTTACAAACCTGATTCAGCCCAGAGCCAAAATTCATTAGAGGCTGGGACAACATATTGTGCTCACTTCGTGCTAACCCCATTGTTATGCTGTCCCTAAGATACTCACCCCTAGTCACAGTCAGAGACAACCAGTTGGGGTTCAGCTAGATGAACCTTTTTTCCAACTCAGAAATTACCAATCTTACATTCCTATACTTAGATGAGCTCCATGAGCTTCAATAAATGAAAGTGCATTAAAAGTGCATTTTAAAAAAAATGGCATTTTCTGTGTGTCATCCCTGCCCTCAATCATGCTGTCCTACCAGGCTATTGAGATTCTACCAGTGACTGACCCTTACCCATTGCTCAATACCAAGTTAAGATCTAGTAAAGGTAGAATAATTCTTTCAGATCCCCAAAATTCAACTCACTGACTGGAAATATGAAAATAACACAAGCTTGTGACAAGTCTTTCTTTGGTTTTGCTGCTCCAAAATGCAGAAATGCACCTCATCTGGTGGTAAGGCAAGGGTATCTTTCAGAACAATGGGTTTAAAACCGTTTAATTAATAGTTTCAGCATATGTAAAGTTTTTTTGGGGAAAAAAAAAAAGAAAAAGCTATTGTAAATTATCTTCCCCTTCATTACTTTGATGTTTGGAAAAACAAATATAAAGTACCAAGACTGAAAAAAAAAAATTGCCAGACTATAATGAGATTGTTTTTCAAACCAGTTAGCAACAGTTACCTGTAGACTAGTCTATCCTACTTCATCTACGATGAGCAGCAGTGCTGTGTGGTGGCACAGGACAGAAATACTATAAAGATGGTTGTGCACAAGAAACTATCGCATTTCTTATTCACTTTTATGAGAAGAGAAAAGGATAAGAGGATAGACAGACTGAGTTCAAAAACTCTTCAATTTTATTCTCTGAGCCTTCATTACCAGAGAAGAAACAGGCAGGGCTTCATCTGAAATGGTTGCTACCAACTGTCATCCAGTACAGCCGGTTGAAGAAGTAACCTGGTTCAAAGACAGGACTAAGCAAGAGATATCACTCACAAGTTTTTTATGTGAAAAAGTTAAGAAAGGGAAAGAAAGGATTGTGTCATAAGAAGAGTCAACATTTCCTTTTGTGCAGTCAATGGAAAAGCTCACACTTCTAGCCTTGATCCAAAAGACGATGCAGTATGACAGGTCTGATTAATAGATTCATATCAAAGGCCCAGAATGTGCCTGAATTCATCCAGAATAAGAATAGAATCTAGTTCTAAAAGCAGAGAGAGCACCAAAGGGACTTGTAATGGTCTTGTTTGACTTCAAGGGAATTTATAATGAGATAGTAAGTGCTTTACTTTAGTTTGCTGGCTTAAATTTGACCCAAGATATAAAGGCTGAACTTTGTTTTCACCAGATGTTTATTTGATGATCTAGACTACATAAAATGACTTGTTAGACTCAATTCCAAGCAGATAAATGGCACATCACTCAGCTGGTACGGACTGGCACTCCTGATGACAGTCTTCATACAGTGAACAAGGAAGATGAATGAACATTGTGCGTGTGGACTTTTTCGCTCTACGGACACTCCCTCCAGGTCAGGACTGGAAGGCAATTTCACACGTTTCATTTTTTTCTGCCCTCTTCTGCTCATGTGTCATACACAATCCCAGATCTGCTTACCAAGAAAGCAGAGGACTCTTCCTTCGTAAACTGGCACACGAAAGCAATGGTGTGTCACTGGAAGAAGTTAAAAAAGGGTGAAGAATGGGACTGTGTCACAAGAAGGATTTATATTTTCTTTTTGTGCAGTCAGTGGAAAAGTTCCTACATCTATTCTTAACCCAAAAGACAAAGTAGTAAACTCCTATAGCTGGAAACCAATGTAAGAGCCAGAGGCATGTGAAACTCAGCGACTTCCAACAACATAAACCTGTGCAAACACAGCTTCCATTTTCTTTCCTCCTAAAATTCCCTGGTAGTTATCAGCTTCTAATTTCCTCCTAAAATTTCCCAGTAAAACTTAAAGAAACAAAACACCACTTGGTTGTGTGCTTTGCATAGTTCTAATGTGAAATGTCACTGCTGATTTCTGCTGAAGAGTCTGGAAATGTTTGTAACTACTTGAGTGACTCTGGCTTGATGTCCAGTCATTTAGGGTTGGAGCTTATTAATTTTTTTTTTTTACATTTTTTACATTTTTTATTACATTTTTACATTTATTACATTTACATTTTACTATTAGAATGGCCACTGATTTGTTTTTAGCACTGTCCCAAAGAAATTCCAGCTGTTATCCAGGATCTGGCTCATAACACTTTGATAGGTAGTGTGGATGCAGCCTCTCCATTTCAGAGAGTAAGAGGATTTAGGTATGGATGACTGGACCATGGCAAGTGGCATCAGAGTCAGAGAAAGTACCTAGCCCTGTTTCACCTCCAGCACAAGAAGAGTCAGGAAAAATAGGGATACAAACACACTGACAGCAAGGCTTCAAACACAACGAGCCCTGAGCACACCTTAGCTCATCCAAATGTCAGTGACTGAGCTGCTTTAGAGGAGCTAAAAATAATTTCAACTGACTATGCCACCACCTCCACATAATGAGATTCCAGAGTGTCTCAGCATTGTAATGAGTGTTCTACCAATGAAGGAAACACATATGATGCTCACTTTCTGAGGGTGGTATGGCTTTGCCTGTACTGTTTTTGTACCATCTCAAAAAAAATTTAAAATGGCATTTGGGTACATTAAACTTTGGAAACAGATGGCTCAACTCTTGTTTGTTAATTATTAAGACCAAAGGTAAGATTTCAGTTATCTTAATCCCATAAAACTGTTTCTTTTCTTTCTTTTTTTTTTCTTTTTTTTTTCTTTTTTTTATGTTTGCTTGTGTAATACCAACTCATACATAGCCTATTCTGTAATCTCATTTCACTTTGAATCCCATGGTGATAAATTAGCAGTACTCACCCCATCAGATGGCTGCTCTGCAAAGTGGAATAAAAGTCTGTGCTGAACATCCCTGCAGATGTTGAGACTAAATATGGATTCAGCAAGGCATGAAGCCTGGATACTGTTGCAAGTTGCTGTTTTCTGCCCTCCCTGAACTTTTCTGTTTCCTCTTTGGGACTATGAAATGGCTAGATGGGTCAGATCACATGTGAGGTCGAGAGGAGAATATGTAGGAAAAGCACGTTCAGCTATTCCAGGAACAAAGTCCAGGGCTCCAGGACTCCCTGGGAAGCCAGTTTCTTCATAACTATCTTCCAGATCTTAAGATTGTTTTGGGTTGTTTGGGGCGATTGGAGGGAACTCCTCCCCTTTTTTATTGCCTCTGGCTATTTTCCAGGTTTGCAGTCATGTTGCTACATTATGTCAACTGCCTGGCTGTAATCCCTCAGCTGTCTTGTGCAACACTGCAATTCTTACCAAAGAACCAGGAAAACACAACTGAGTTCTCAGGAACTAACAGTGAAAGAAAGTCTAGCTGAGCCTACTTTGCTTGAACATCAGAGCTGAAAGCACTTTTCAGAACATGCAGTGCCCATAAATGTGTCCTTTGATGTCCCACATGCCAGAGATTCCAGAGGCTACACTGCAGCTACCCTGAACAAGGGCTAAAATAACATGGAAGTCATCATCACTTCAGCCAACCAACTGGAATTCAGCCCAAGATTCCTACACAAGTTTTTTTTCTGTGATATAGCAATCCAAAATCGAAACCTGAGTGGCCTTGGCTTTGTTGCTATTTTAATCTCAATTCAGCCAGTGTGCTGATTATGCCTGCCAGAACTGAGAATATTATTTCTGTAGTGTGAAAATCCTTAAGGCATTTGGATACCTAAATTCCACCAAATTTCCATATCTGCTCAAAACCAAACAACAGACTATAGAAAACAATCCAAATTTACTAATGTACTTAAACATATATGGATAGTTCTAAAAGGGGCCTATTTATTAATACTTAATTCCTAGTGAATTGTTTTTAAAAGATAAGAGGAGATAGCTGAACAGCACATCAGATACATTTATGTTCCCAGTTTAGAGAAGATTTTTTTTTAAATAGGTCAACTATTTAGATGTTAGATTAAGACCCTAGCTTTCTCAAATCATCTTCACTCCCGTGTGAACAGGAAATGTCCTCCTAACATCCTTCCTCAGTATCAAGAGTTCTACACAAATGGGAATCCTCTTGAAGATTTTGTTTCTGGAAAAATTTGGATTGGAAAGGATCTCTGCAAGTCATCTGGAATTAGTGAGTGGAGTTTCTTTTACATCAGGTATCCTCAGGTGAGAGCACTGGGTTAGGATGAGGGAACTTTGCAGGATGAGTACAGTGGCAACGTCATAGCTGTCAACATTTGCTTGATTAGAAACATTATTAATTTCTATGTATTAGAATGGCTTATCTACTGAAACCTGCTGTGCTATCTAATGCATCAGTCACCAGAATAACTCCCAATAAAGGACGAGGAACCCATCTTCAGAGCCCTCTACTGACACAGCTGTGTATTATTCTGCTGTTTTACAGATATGGAAACTGAGGCACAAACCTGTGGCCAGAGCAAGCTGAAGATCATAGACCTGTCATCAGATGTTAGAACAAGAAAGCCTTTGAGTTCTGACTCTGTGTCACGAACACAAGCATATCCTTGCCTTTATTCGTTAAATGATTCATCAATGAATTAAAATCAAGAGAAAGGGGGAAAAAAAAGGATAAGAATATGAAGGGCAATGGATTTTGTTTCTAACCAAATGATATCTGTATGGGTGGAATCAAAATAGCTTCAAATAGCATAGGAAATATGCACCCATTCCTGTCACCTAGCTAAGCAACCCACTAGGGACAGCAAATCCCCCTGTAGCTGAATTCCAGAGCTCGTGGGCACGATGCGTCTTCTGTGGGCTGTTGTAGTCAGCACTGTCAAATCCAAAATCTTCCCTCCCTGCCCCTCTCCCAATTGCATTCCTTTTCTCCACCAACTACTAGAGAAAAAAAGACAATTGTTGTAGAACTGTATCAGTGATGCCAATCTAATTATTTTTTCTCTTTTTTTTTCTTTTCTTTTTTTGGACGTTGCATCTGTGGAGGAGGGAAGGGGGAGGATAAGGATTTGCAATGTGGGGGGCAGCTGAAGAAGGAAAGGAGGGGGGAAGAAGAGAAAATATTTCCTTTGGCAATTCTGTTTCGCTTTCGAAAAGGGACTATTTTCCTCGCTCCTTATCCCTCCTGACAAGTACAGGCACTTTGGGCCCTAACTGGATGTGAACATTGTCAAAAGAAATTTGGGCTAAAGGGAGGCATCTGCAGTTCTGTTCCGATTGCGCTCGGTGCTGGAGCCACTTTTGCGAATGTGGCAGAGTGGCTGGTGGGCAGACACCAGTACAGATGGGAACTTCACATACTGTATGCATCATGACCAACTATAAAAACAGTCACAACGCATCAGTTGTTACCCGGCCAGTCTCCCTGGAACCTTCACTTTCAATTTCAATCTCACTGACATCCACAGCTTACAGTGAGCTTTTATGTTTAAGCATCAGTACAGTACTAATACAGGAGAAAAGAGGCGGCTGGGCTACCACAGCCAGGAATTAAACCTCTGATCTCGGCCAGCCATTGGACGGGAGGAGCAATTCAAGGGGAATTGTGTAACTGGGCTCTATGCAAAAGGGGGGAGAAAAAGCAGGGGATGGGAGTCGGGAATTTTTTTTGACGCCGTGAACACACAGCAAGTCAGGGGGCTTCTGAAAAAGAAACGTAGCAAGCAGGCACTCTCCTAAATTGTAATTTAATGCTTGGAATAATCCTATTGTGTCAGCTACTCACCGCCAAAGAATTGAGGATAAATATAACTTCTAAAAAAAAAATTAAGGGGATGGCAATTTGAACAGCTTAATGTTTCTTCAAAGGCTAAGTGATGGAAAGCGGCGCTGAAGTAAATTGACAACTCGGAATTAACTGGTTGCTGGCACGGCTCAGGTAAAGGTTTGATGGTAACATGAGCTTTCCAAAGTGTTTCCAAACTGAAGTATTATGAAAAGGTAAATTATGTTTTGTATTCATGACTGAAAGCATTTTATTTTAAAGCCGGCACTGCTGATGCTGTCAAGGTGGAGATTCTAGCTTTATGTACAGTGCCTCTAGCCTTGCAATGTGAGTGAGGCAACATGACAGCTTGTAATAAGTAATTTTTATACAGTTGCATTTATCACTCAAGTAGGCTTGGCAATATTAAACACAGACCTTAAAATGCTGCAGAAGAGGAAGGACAGGGGCTGGAGGCCATGTATATTGTGTGTGTGTGTGCTTGCGTGCGTGTGTGTGTGTTTGTAACTTCTTTTTTTTTTTTCTTTCTCCAGGCCCGTTCCTGTTAATGTGGCACTTTTTAAGATATGCACCGAAATGCTTCCAAATTGTTAATACATCACTAAAAGGTTACAAATGAAATGACCCTGTTTAGCCCAAAGGATGTTATTTTAGGCTTTAATGAATTAGACATTGCTACCATTTTCAGGCAAAAATCAATTGCCTCAATTAACAAATTTGCACAAGTCCAAATATTTACAAAATAAAGGCCCAGAAACCACATTCTTTGTTTCTCTTTCTCACTCCCTACCCTGTTTCTTCATTAACATCTTCATTTCCATGCAAGTGTGAGGCATCAGTTCTTTCTCTGAGCTTGTGAAGGCCTAAGTGTTGACAACTTTCTTATTCTTTAGAGGCTGCTCATTTCTGTTTTAACAGGTTTTCTTCCTTTGTCATGAATAATTCAGGACAAGCTAAAAGAAATGGAGGATGCCCATTCCTTCTCATGGAAAGAATAAAAATATAGTCGAGCCTTACCTCATTTGTGGAAGAAAGGCAATTTATTTTATGGGTTTGAAATGAGAAGGGAATTTTCTTCTATTCACAGGATTTATACGAACTGCAGCTTGAGTCTGAACCAAGAGGAACCAAAAATCTCCAAACCAAATGGCAGACACTTAAACTTTCTAAAGCATAGCCCTGACATATGGTTTGATTTCCACTTCTGTTGCAAGGAGTTACAAAGCTAGGTGGATGCCAGTGAACTCGGGCCATTTAATATTGAAATAACATCAGATTGAAAGCAACATAAAATTGAAAAAAGACCAGTCTCTGATAGTATTCATATGACTCATATTCATATGAGTTGAGAAAATTATGCATTTGCACTGGGAGGTATGTCTAACGCGGGCATCGCGGCTGCCTCAGGACATTGGCTGTATGGGAGACGAGGACTTGCAGCTCTGTGTAGCTAAGTGTCTAGACTATCTGGCAGATGATTGTTTTGTCTATTCCTTTTGCTTAATTCATGCATCTCTGCTATCCATCAATGATGTTAAATTTAATTCATTTACCCCTCTAACCCACACTGGTCTGAAGAGGACATTCCAGGACCTGTTGGTTATTGGATTTTCTCAGGACAGCAATTGAGGGTGGCATTGACTTCTTAACCTTCGCTGGAACGTGAGTCTCCAACTCTTGGTAAAGATCTCCAGATAAGAGATAGTGCCAGACATACAAGGGTGGCACTTACCTTTGCAGCAGTCCACATTCATGAGTATCAACTGTATATATAAAGCGAAAACAAAAAGAAAACAGTCAATAAATGTAAGGAGTCAACATCTGTTATAGATTTTGCAAACGAGTCCATAAATCAGCAAAAGACACTAGATCTTCCATGTAATAAGTCTCCATAGCCAGTTTGATTCTGAGTATCAAGGTTTATTTTGTATCATTTAGTTATATTAATAAGATGCTGAAAAAGAAGCCTTACTTTTTTCCCCAGAAAAGTATGGTTAATATAGGTCTGTTGCAAAATGCTGTTGCTTTTTTCCTTTGACTGTGCTACTAGAAAAATACTACATTTGAGTCAAAAACACCCCTATATTTTCTGCTCCATATTGTGAACACGGGATTAAGCACTAGAACTAGATGTAAAGAAAAATCTTCTAGCAAAACCTGGAGAGGTCGCAGTCTTCAGTATTTCAGATTTTTAAAAATAGTTTAGACAAACATCAGCCAGAAATGACTAAGGTGCCTTTGATTTTTCTTGGAAAAGCGATGGAGTAAGTGACCTCATTTAGTAGTCCATGGTCTGAGTTGGGCTTTCAGCAGAGGAGACTTCCAAAATCTGTAGACAGTTTTGGAAAGTGAGGTTACTCATGACATAATTTTGACAAAGCTGAAAAGAACCTTGAGGGTAAGGTTCATCTTATTGAACTTAAGATATCTACAGTACACGTGATCACACCTGATTCAGTTACCCTGGGATCCCTTAATAGACAACAGAGAGAAACAGGCAGTTTTAAGGTACAATTGCCTAACCTACTGAAATGTTTACCTTTGGCCAGATGAATCTCATCCCAGATGTTTTTTTTCTTTTCCTGTGCTCTCACTTCCATCAGAGTACACCTTTTCCACTGTAATCCAATGCCCATCTGCTTGATATTACTAATCTGTGGTAATATAACTGGTGCCATTACCCCAATCGTGTAGACATATGTGCTGACTGTATGCAGACCATCTAGCTGAGAGTGAAGGGATATTCTGAAGGTGTGGAGTTTAACATGGTCAGGTTGTCAGGTTGGCTCCTAAGAAGACAGAAGATGTAAGCCGAGAACAGACTTTTGTGATAATTCTTTTATGTATATGCCATTCTTTGATACTTCCTAGAGAGATGTTTGATACTGTAGTGTCTCTGACATGTAGTGCAGCAGCTCCTGCTATCTTATATCTCCTGCTTTGAAACAACAGAACCCATGTTGGGCAAAGAAGGATCTGTAGTTTCAGTAATCACTACAGCTTTAGGAAAAGTTTAATGTTGTCTTTAAATATCATCGTAATCGTTATCAGAATTAAGTACAAGTACAGAGGTTTTTTATGCAGGATCCGTCTAATAACTGATAACTGAAATATACTGCGTAGAAACAATCACGGCAATATATACCCATCTAAAATTTAGATGTCCAATCTAATCTAGTCATTTAGGCCCTTTCTGTTGTCAATGGGACAGTGGGACAATGTCAATGGGATCTTCCCCTCCATGGGAAGGTCCTTCCCTTTCTGCTGTCACAATCATTGTCTCATCTTTATCTTTCTCCCCTTGACTGTGCAGGGAACACAGAGAACTAGCTTAGCTCAAATGTCCAATGTCCAGATGACTCAAAATGACTGTCAACTCGGTGTGTAAGGTTATATGTGAAATGGATTGTTAATGCCGTGTACATCGGCAAAGAAATTTTTAGCACATTCCCCTTTTTTTTGAGGAAGTTATTTTAAATATTTACTGGTCAATGTAATGCATCATCTGAGAAGACAATTAAATTCAAGGTTATTCATTGTACAATTCATACTGCAGGTGAATATGAGGTTCTAAATTTGTAAAGGACTTTTCCTGGGGCATCTGCAAATAATCTTTCCCTCATGGGAGTACCTATCAGGAGCACCACATGATTGTATATGGGTAGACTATGAAGGTCCAGGTTTTAGAATAAGACCTGCAGAATTGTATGGAACTTTTGATTGTTGTGTTTGGAAATGGTCAGAAAACAGGAAACAATTCCTGTTCTCCAGTAGCCTCTCAAGATATCAACATTTCAGACAATTTCCTGTTTACAGAATGAAGATCAGTGTGGGTGGCACTTTGACTCCTTCAAAAATAAAATCTCAGGATGGAGAATATGGGTAAGGGAAAGGAAAATTAGTCAGGAAGTAAGCTGCCATTTTTCATTTACATATTAATATTCTTGTAAGTCCAATAGCTATTAACTGAAAAGACATATTGTCTTTTTTTTGTCTGAAATTTTGATCAATGTACTCTTGTCCTGAATTGGCTGAAAAGTTACAGTGTCATAGGTTCATTTTTCAGCCAATCCCTGTTGACATTGTTGCTTTAGGGTGATAGTTGGTCTACAGTGTATGAGAGAAAACAACTTAGCCTTGAGTATCCTTTTAGCCGATTTTTAGATCCTGCACTGGATGATATCACAAAAGTGTCTGGAATCCAAAGAACTGTGAAAAACAGAGAGCTATTGCTGGTACTCAAGGTATTGCTCCACAGGGCCAACTGCTTCAGCTATTTTGTAATAAAAATCCATTCTTGTCCTAGAATCATCATTTTAAGACCATCTCACTTCATCTCTCCTACCATCAGATTATCTCAAGCAAAATATATCTCATGCAGATTGTTGTATCATGTGGATTTATTACACAACATATCAATAAGATGTGATTGTTCTTGAACTAACCCATTTTGCTTACCAAAATAAAAAGCATCATACTGGATATCAGTTTCTTCACCACAAACATAAAATAGATGATTTTGCTTTGATTCCATGGACTGTATCCATAATTCCATCTTCATAAAATTATGTCAGATACTCCTATTGATCATGTGTAGCCATGTTGTAACTTCCTGTCCAACAACTCAAAGTACTTTGAGTACCAATATATCAAATGATTTAGTATGACTTAAATAGTCTATGCAGTTTGTATTCCAGATGAATTCATGCACCTATCCTTGTTGAAGAGTTTGCACACCTGGAGGATGACATCTGTCTAGACAACAAATTCAGTTCTTTAAGTTAACAAGCTCTTGTCATTGTAATAAATTAATTATGAAAAATGTGTATTGGTAATCAGGTGCAGAAAAACCTGCAACGGATACTCACCCATGGAGGATGGGAATGGTGTTCAGCTGTCCATACTGTAGATCTCTGCAGTGAAAGTATCTCCAAATCAGCTAGCTATGTAGAATTTTCTATATTCAAGGAGAAAAAATGTCACATTTAGAGCACAGTTTACTTGATTAGAATTCAAGTATTAGCTGTATTGAACCCAGACACTATCTTTTTCTCTCCTTTTATTTACTAGGGGACTAAAGAGAGTTAGACCTTATGTAGATCTGCAGTACAGACCTCTGCATTTGGAGATACGACTCCAATCCATTCTACTTCATAGTTTTACTAAATTGCATTGAGATGCAGTTTATGCAGAATGAATCATGGCAAAAGAAATCACAGGGTTTAAAATTACTTTCCTGAGAGTACACAACAGGATGAGGGCCTGAAGATCACAAAGTTGGCTTGACCACTAGTTCTTTTGCTGTAACCACATGACAGTCCTTTTTTTCCTGTGTTCACAGCAGTGCATTTATTTCTAGTATTGCCTCTGAACAAAGGTAACCTAAAACTTTTCCATAAGAAAGAAACTTGGGATATTTGATGTATGACATGGATCAGTCTATGCTCAGTATGACAGAACTTAAATGGGCTTGATTTCAAAATGGGTTGAATACTCCCCCATCTCTCAAAACAGATTTTTTCAGGATGTTATCAAGCATTGAATAAGAGACACTTTCATCATCATCAGACTCCTTCAAAAGCTCTTCTTTAAAATATACTATCACATTATGCGAACTGAGAAGAGATGATTCTGTGATTAGAAACCTGGGATCAGTACTCAGGAAACTGTGGAAAATTTGCCCTGCTACAAACTTGCCAAGTTCCAGGCTCAGATAATTTAATATCGGTGTAATGCACCGGTAAATCTATGCTGCTGTCTGAACTTCCACTGTAGTCAACAGAAATTAAGACTTGAGTCAATTGCCTGAGATCAGGCATCTCTAGTACCATTTTAGGTACTCTGTGGTACTTCATCTCTCACAGGATCTGGCACAGACAGGAACTACTGGATAACTTCAGAAGTTGGGCATCCCGAGTGATACTAGATGCCCATGTTTAGGCAAATGAATCAGGTCCCAGAGAATGCAGTTAATGGAGTCTAATAGAGAGGTTAGCTCAGCTTTAAGTAGAAACCTACATTTGGTCAACTGAATAGCTCTAGATACCCTAGGGAATCTGCGACATCTCCACTGGGCTGGCAGATATGCACAGGTTTATGGTGTCCTTCTGAGCTAGCAATCGGTGGCCAGGTGTAACACCCATGGCATCTCAAAAGGCACTAGACATCTTTGTCTAGGCAACTAAAACATGCCCACAGGATGGGCATCACTTGCCTAAACATAAGTTTAGTATGCTTTTAGGTGCTTTGGCGTATCCTACTCGGCCATGAAAGTGTGCATGCCTCTTGCCAATCCTGATTCCTCTCTGCTAGCCTTTTCTAGATATCTTGAATGCAATAACACATCTCAGATGGTATTGGACACACAAGTGACAGAATCATGGTCTTAGCTGCAGGTATCAATAGGAAGTAAGGTTACTACTTGCTTTAGCTGGTGAGGCCCTCAAGCACTGTGCATTGGTGCCAGTCACTACAAATGAACTTGTGGTGGAAAATACAGTGAAAACTTAAGAGGTATTTTGTTACTGTACAGGTGGATGTATAATGATCAAGAATAAAATAAAGTCTTTTATATATTAAAAAAAAAAAAATCTAGACTGAGGGAATGGCCTGTGTAAGCCACGTGTGCTGTTCCTACATCCATGTGTAAGTAGTATTACTGAGAGAACAAAGGATGTTCCTGGACATTCCCATTACATTACAAAGCTGGCCTTCCAAGAATAATATGCCTGAGAATAAAACAATAATTATAAAACCACAAATGAAATCAAAGCAATGCTGCCGAAAGCCTTAAGCACCACAGGTTTACGAGGCATGTAAATATAGCAGCTTGGGTAAAGATGTAAACTATTACACTGCATCCTTTAAAATCTCACACTTCAGAAACCAGTGGAAATACATTGGACTGAAAATCTGGATAGATAAACACTGGATCTCTGATAAGAAATTATATTCTTTTCTCTCTTAAAGCTCTGTTAATATATGCAAGCTCAAATTAAGGAGAGCAGATAACCAACTGCACGCTAGCGATGAGCAGGCTGCTTAAAGTTACCACATAATCGGTGAAGCTTTAAAAAGAGAAGAAAACAGCTTGAGGCCTTTTTTCCTTCTTCCTCTAAAATGTGACATCATTGTATATGACACAACACCTTGGAAGGAACCATATGGGGAAATGCAGACATGTTGTTAACTAAATGTGAGCTCCTTCGCAATGAAAAAATCTCATTGCTGGCCAAACCCTGGATGGTCTCATAAAAAGCACAGCTTATACAGTGGAACTGAGGGTTCTGCTTCAAGGATATTTTTAATATCTACTGCTCTCTTTGTACAGTATTTCGAAAGGCATACCAGGAATATAATGCTGTTTTTCATTCAGATCTAATCAGAAAGGGTTGATTCAAACTCAACACCCTAAAATACATGAGATGTTCTGATGCAGGTTTTTGCTTGACTTTTTACAAGACTGATCTTTAAGACCTCAAAGCTCATTAGTTAGTGTTCATTATTGCACTGATTTAAGGAATATATATGCCTTCCCTCTGTCTTGTGATGTCTCTTTAAGTTGGTTTTTGTATGTCTTTCTTTCATTCATTCTCTGATTTGCTAAATGTTGACCTCAATGCAGTTTTGGATTAGAAGCTGGATCTAAAAGTTCCATTTTTTATATTTTCATTATAGTCATTATTATCAGTAGCAGTAATAGCGCTAGTAGTAGTAGCAGCAGCAGTAGTGATAGTAGTAGTAGTAGTAACAGTGAATTTAATTAAATACACTGTAAACAGCCCACTGATTTTTTCAGGGCTGCTCAGAATGTTTAATGATTGTGTCTGAGAATATGAATTTCTACAAAGCAATGAATAAAACCTCTTAGCTTTAACACTGGGTCTTCATGGTGAATATCCACATTCACTTACACAGCAACCAGTTCCAAAGTTGTCTTAGGTGGCTTCAGCAGAAGAGGAGATCCTGACAGCTTTAGATTCTGAGAGTTAATAGATGAGAAAAGGGTAAAATTAAAATGAGGAAGCTGCCTGAACAAGTATGTATTTGTGCATTAAAAATTATGAGAACTGTAGTTAAAAGTTAAAATAACTTCCCATGGTACACAACATTTGCATTTCTGTGAGTACTAATGGGATGGGAATCAGGAATTTCTCAGAATTCCACTATGAGATATTCCCTCTCATCTTTAGTCACTAAACTGAAAAAGAGGTTGGACCCCAATTCAGCAAACATTCACGTTCAGCTTGGCTGAAATACTGTAGAAACCCATGTATATCATTGGAACTAATTAGATAAAATTAGACATTTGATTTTTTCCCATCATTAGAGACTAAAATCTATACTTAATTTTAATGATCCATCTCATGAAAATGACTCTCAAAAGCACTTAATCATGTGCTTAATTTTCATTTAAGTCTGTGATTAAATTCCATAGAAATTAGTAAAATTTAAGCTTGCCTTTAGGATTAAATATGAGCCTAAATGTATTCTTGGTTAGGTACCTTGTTCTGAATGATTTTTGATGGGCTTTGATGGTTTGGGATCTAGATGAAAGATATTGTTATTTCACTTTACAATTTGATCATGAACCAGGACAGAAAATAAGAAAAAAAAAAAAGAGAGGAAAAAAAAGAAATCAACTGAATACTTACAAGATCAAAGAGCATGTGGGTTCTATAAGAATGTGGCATGATGGGTCCAGATTATTGGGGTTTGAGTAGAATATTTTTTTCTCTATTTATTTAGACTTTTGCACGCAAAACTACTTATGTATACACTCCCCCATATAAACCTCATGTATTCAGACTAACACAGCTTCAGCAACTGTAGACCAACTACATTTCTGGGGTAAATGCATTGCCTGGAGGGATATATTTGATTCATAATGGCTACAGTTGAATTATAGTAAGTGCTGGAGTGTTATTTATGTTAGATCTGAAAGTTCATTGAAATTTTTTAGATCCAGATCCCTCAAAGGATATAAGTACAACACAGGTTAGATTTATGTGGCCAAGTCCAGGTAAGCAATCCACAAGTTCTGCCTGAAAACACAGGTCCCTCAACTTTCCGTGGATGTTCAAAGACTTTGTCCAGAGCCTGTACAGGGAATCTACTCTATGAACCATTCCCCTTTAACTGAGTTTGGCATCTCAGGATATTTGAGATTTACAAACTCAATAGCAGATCTATAGCCCTGATGTTGTGGACAAGCTATTTGCAAACCAACTAGTGCACTTGACCAGGAAATGGAAAGCCTGACTTGGTCAAAATTAATTTCTTACATTTCCTAGAAGTGTGACATTGTCTATAGGCACTCTTAGGCACTCATTCTATGCACTGTGGACATGGAAAGGGATCAGCAAGTTGGGAAAGAAAGGGGTACAAAACTTCTGGGGCCAAGAGAAGAAAAAAAAAAAAACAAAACCAAATGAAATAGATCATAATTCAGGAGTTTAGCCTACATAGAAAAATCTCTTCTTCTATTCAGGTAAATACAATTGTACCATCTGGGAGAAAACAGTGACTAAATGAGCTAACCACCATTGGGAAATCCTGTGAAAACTGAATTATAGAGAGAGAAACCTTTCTTTAGTTAAAAGTATTACTAAAGAAAATTTTTTTAAAAATCAAAATATTTTCCTTCAGAAAATTCTGAAGTAAAACTTTAAAATTTTGGTTTAAATTGTATCTTATTTTATGCTTCTTTCATTTCCTTACATATTTTCTTCTTTAGCTGTTGAAATCTATATCACAATTAAAAGCCCATACCTCAAAATGAAATTGGAAATGAAGTTTTAGAAGTAATTTATTAGTATTCTTCCTTCCCTGCCATGTTTTTTATGGACAAGCAAATGTTTCTAAAAGCAGTATTTTGTGATCTTAACCCAGAGTCTTTCTGAATTTGTAAAATATTAGGGTGTCTAGTTTTCACTGGTCTATCCGGCTGCAAGATGAAATCTGAAACGGTAATCTATCCACCGTTAGGCTCGTCATTACCATCACAAGGTAAAGCTAGATGTGCAATCAGAAACTAGGATTGCACTGGGCTTAATGTTTGATAGTCATTATCTGTGAGAGTTTAGAAATGAAAAGACAAGAAAAGTGTGAGAATGAAAATTAGAGGTACAGAGCAGTGAAATCACTCAGCTGATATTACTTCATTTTGAATGTATCAGACACAATACATTTGCAAAGAATGTAGCAGATAGATATCCATACTATATTGCCAGATAATGGGTCTTTGAAGAGTAATAATTTCCAAAATGAAAGTTGAAACTGGGATTCCTATATCTTTGCTCAGGCATTTATTAAAATGATCTGAATTTCATAGGAGCACAGATCTGAAAGGGATCCTGCTCCCAGATCAACAGCTCTAGTCTCCTGCTCTGGCAGTATATCACATTGTCTAACACCTTTTATAAACAGGTCATGCACTTAAATATAAGATTTTCTGCCTCTTTTACTCTTATTGGGGGGAAGCTGTTCTAGAATTTCATTCCTCCGCTACTTAGAAACCTACTGCTGATTCCCAGTCTACCTACATTTATATGGCTAAGAATTAAGCATATAATTTTTCACATTATAGTCCAAAAAGGCTGTTGAAATGTTATTTTTAAGAGAAAAAAAGATCATATTTAGAGACTGACATAAGAACCTGAAGCCCTGGGGGTATATTTTCAGAATGGTTAAATGCATACCTCTTCTGAAGGGTTAGGGACATGTGACAAGCTGGAGGAAAGTGGCGTGTATTGTGGGGACTTACTAGCTCAAATCTGCTTTGAGCTCCACTGTATAATGCAGATGCAGTTTAGCACATTTCCAGATGTGCGAAGTACAGACACAGGTAGCCATGTCCTAGCATTGCCCACGCTCTACCAAAAAGTGTGGACAGAATCAACATAAAAGATGTTTAGTTATATACAGGTGTGACTGTGCCTTTGTTAATACACCCGGCTTGGAACAAATGTTGCTACAAGTCTGCTGTTTGGGGAAGAGGATGAGAAGTTTACTCTGAGTTTCCAGAGAATCTAGTCAGTGTGAGCCACATGCATGGCAAATAAATATTTATTATTATTATTGTTGGAATATCAATATAAAATGCTATTTCAAAACATAAATTAGAATCTCAATTCATTTTGGTTAACTGGAAAATGTTCACTGCAAGTCATGGTTTTTGAAAAATTCCCATAGTCTTGACTTCTAACCTTTGCTTCCCCCCTTTTCCTTGCAAACACCTGCCAAGCAAAATAGTAGAACGTGTTACATCAACTAATCTCAACCGCTTGCCTTTTAGAGGGTTAATGTTACTTTCTTTTTTCTTCCTTGCTCTTACCATGTGCTGACTAAAAAGAACACCCAGGTTCAATGAGTGACAAATCATTACAGACCGTACAGTGTAATTAAAAAGCACAGCCATTGATCAGCTATGAGCTAAACCTGAGACGAAAAAGTGAGAGACCCAGAATAGCTGGCAAAACTTCTCATTGAATCTGTCTGAAATGGAAGATGTTCTCCCTGGAGGCATGGAGCGTGGCCCATTGTGCATTTCCATTAGAGATACATACTGACTCAGAGCATGCCATTGATGTTGGCCTATTTATGAAAGGCTGTTGAAAGAGGTTTCAGAGTTAATTGAAAAGAGCTGTTTCTGAAGTAAAGTAACTTCAAACAACACAGCTCTGAAATGTGTTTTAATGGACTGGAAATCAGTGAATTTTCCATAGTGCACATGAAATAAAAATTGATGGCATGAACTGAAAGCTGCATTGCCATTTGGTGGGATTTCTTTTTATTATTATTATTATTATTATCATCATCATCATCATCATCATCATCATCATCATCACTATCACTATTAATAATTATTTTAACTATAGTTGCTTAATGGACACTGCTAAAACAGCTTTACTCTTAATTGATTAAAGGATCATCTTCTAGAGTCTGTCAAAATTTTCACTACATGTCTTTATTTCACACATTTATAATATAGGCTGCCGGCAGAAACTGTCAGACAAACAGTAAATAAAAGGAAAAGCTCTTTCAGTTGTTAGCTAGAAGTAGGTTCCAAGGCCCTCTTTTACCAAGGTATGTTGTGTTCAAAATGTGTTTATTCTTAATGGTATTTCCATTTTAAAATTAAAGCATATGCCTAAATTCAAGCATGTGTTTATTCAGACATTTGTTTAGTCTCTGCCCTGAGCTGAGGTCTTGCACAAAAGTTTGTATTTAAGCTCATGCTTAAATAGAAGTCTTTTCAGCAAAACATGCACCTGAATTTCATAAATACAAATAGTAGCTGAATATATGTTTAAATCTCAGCTTGAGATTAAATACCTTTTGCAGCTGAAAACAACGTACTTTTAAATTATTTTTTAAAGCTTGGCAATGTTTAATAAAAATAGGAATGGCTGAGTTGAATTTATTCCTTCTTCAAAATTCTTTTGCAGGAATTCAGAGTTAGCAAGAAGGAAGGTAACTCCTTGCCCTTGGATGAAGCAAATTTAGACAACTATGTGGTATTCAGGTAGAAAGGAACAAGATCAGATTGTGAGATCCTTCCTCAGGCTGATTAATACTTAATATCTTGAAAAAGCTCATAAACCCCAGTGAATTGAAGGGGAAAGGTGAGAGTAATGTAACCCAGCACTCAGTATAACACAAGCAATAATCAAACAACTTCCGACATAAAGCTTGAATGATAATGAGTATTCTACACTTCCATTCTAGTCTTAATGCTCTAAGTAATTCACAAGTTCTGTTGAAAACCTCCCGTGTTCCATTAAAAGAGATGACCTCACAGACATTAATTAACTTAATCTCACAAAACTCATTTGAAGTAAGGAAGAGCTATTGTTCCCATTTTTAAATAAGGAATTAAATACAAGGATAGTAATGACTTCATACAAAACCTACCAAAATCAGCAGAAATATTTAAATCACAGCCTCGTACAGTTCACCATTTTATCTTCTGATAGTCCTGATTTTCTCAAAGCTTAACCTCCCAAAATCAATACCTTACCTAAAAAAGTCAACATTGATTTATTTCTTTAACATTATTTTTTAAGTTTTAAGGCTGCTGGGTAAAAAAAAAAATAAATTAAATACCCTGAAACACCCCTAGGGCACAAAAAAAAAAAACAGAACAAGGAAAAACTAGAAAAGTTACTTCAGTTTTAAATAAATAGAAATCTCATTTTTTAGGGCTGTCATGACATTTTGGCATCTGCACTGATTTTTGAAAATTTGTGGCTGATAATCATGGATTAACATGTGCTTAATTTATCTTTGAAGTTACTGTGGGTAGTTACATACCTAGATTAAGAATGTGCTACTTGTTCTGCAGAAGTGAGCACAGGCCATCAAAAAAGGAAAGTGATGAAGGCTATGGTTGGAATCTGAACTTAAGGACAACGTAACTCCTTACTTAGGTAGCTAAACAAACAGTCTGAATTTTCAAGGCATTAAATATTCAGTAGAGAGATTTAACTTTTCTGACACTCCAACACCTATACCTGGAATAGAGAGAATTAGGCACTGAAACTGAGATAACTAACAGCTAATAGCAGTCTGCATAGCTAGTGCAGACAAAGGAAAGAGGAGATACTGGAGGAAAGAGGAAAAACAGAAGGGACAGCATGAATTTCTGTGCCCAAGACACATATTTTAGAATTAGGGTTAAATCCCACTGGGAAAGTAAGATTCAGAGCCTGAGAGTTTCTCTTCATGTGTTGACAAATGTATTCATCTGAGAAAAGGGACATTTGGGACATCCAGATGTGGAGCTTGAACCTGCACTTCCCCTCTTCAGGAGGAGTGTTCTAACCACTCGATAAAAAGATGGGATTGCTCTACTTGGCGTTTCAGTCAAAACCAACTGTTTTGGTTTTCAAGAATTCATAGCTCCTTGAGTACAGAAAGTGAGGAATAAAAGAGCTTAACTCTAACATTTGAGGGTAGAATTGTGGCTACTCTATTCTAGTTCTTGCTCCTGTAACATTTTGGGTTTGATTCATCTGGCCAAATATAGTGTTCTAGTTAGTCTAATTGTCACTTGGAAATGCCTCTTTTCTCTCTATTGACTATAAAGGGAGATGAGGATGACAAATGCAGATGTAGAGCATTTTAGTGTAGACTCCCAGGGCTAGATTCAGTTGCCCACACATGGGCACTTAATGTCATTTCAGATACCTGCAGTGTCCTGCCTACTCTCCAGCTGCCATATATTACAGGCAGGATACAAAATGTGCCCACATATCCATTAGTCCTGATTATCCTTCAGAAGACTCATGCTCCGTTCTTCTGCAATTCCTTTTATATTTTTTTATATATTTTCATATTCCTAGAACAGGTGGAGGCCCTCCTGCTCTCAGACCAGTAAGTTGTGTTATACATGCTCCAAGGATGCATGCTCAAAACCTTATGGGTGAAGAAGGACAAGAAACGCATCTTTAATTTCTTGAGACATGCTCAGATATTACACAATGCACCACCTGCTACTTCAATTCAAAATAATGCAAACAAGGTAGTCTGAGAAGGACTAATAACAGAAGTCCTTAGAGTTGTCTGGCTCTTTACCTTTAGACAGGAGAGCAGGTCCCAAGCTGTGTCATAAGTGTTAGGCAAAGACCCACATACACAGTAGCAAAGCATTAGATCTCATAAGATATTTTTAACAAAAATCTTGGGTGCCTGGGGAATCTTGTATTCCTAAGCAATACAGACAGGGTTTTCCCGAGTTGCTGTCATGAGCTTAGATTCATTAATGATAATTAAGGATCCTCCATGCTCTGCTGATGCTGAATATCTGACATTCAACTTCCATAGACTTCTGAAGAAGAAATTGTGATTAAGCTCCTCTGAAAAGTAGGTCCTCACTTTAGGAGGTTGTCTGTCATAGCTGTAACTCTATCCCAATGAGATTGTGTTGGCACAGAATTTTGATTTCACAGTTTTGATTCTTTTCTGGAGACTCTGAATATTGGTGAGACGTGATGCCTGTGCTATAAGCAAGAAGAAAAAACCACACTGAATGGAGGCCTTAGAATCATACGGTAATATTTGCTGTACTTTTCTGTAATAACTTTTGCAAACAGGCAGCCTGGTTTATCTTAGAACTAATTAATTATAAACAGCCCACACACAATCAAGGTAAACATACAAGACATCCTCCTTGGGAAACAATTCTTGTCACACATTTAGTAAATAAGAGGATGATAGAATGAGGTTTTGGGGATGTCACCCCATAAGTTCTCAAAGAACAGTTCAGGGCAATGACAATCTCAAGGTTAGAAACCTAGATGTCCAGCTTTATAAAGTTCTCATCTAGTATTGCAACGTTGTTCGGGAGGTAGATGGTAGCAATCTGAAATGAACTATGCTTTCTCAGAGTTTAACTTCAGGAAAAAATTCGGACTGAATGTCACCTAGTCATTTAATTGAATCAGAAATTAATTCCCTAGGGTCAGCTGAGATCGAAACATAAACCTGACTATAATCAGCATAACAATGTTAGCTGAAATTATGCCTCTGAATGATAGCACCTAATAGAAGTGTAGGGCAAAGTTTCCCTAAAGAGATATTAGAAAAATGTGCTGCCTTTTCTATAGCCTTTGATATTGGGCAAGATGTTGTTTGCATATTTCAAAGTGAACTGTAAGACCATCTGATTTTCATACAAGTACTTGCCTATCACCTTCAGATTTCATTACCCTTCTTGAGTAAACCAAAAATATCAATAAAACAAGAGTTTTAAAAGTATAAAGATGGAATCAAGTGTACATTGTTGTTCCTTAGTATGGAAATGTATGACATCATGTTTGTCTTCAAAGATGGTGGGCTTACTGAAAGACAGCAGAGAGATGTTGTGTTATAATATTTGTATAATCATGTGGCTTTTCTACCTTCTCTTGCAACTTCTGGCTGTGACCAGACACAGAGCACAAGACAGGGTATCCAGCAGACTGCTGATCTCTCAGAGCAGAATCTTATGTTCTGCTAGAGTTGATATGAAAATAAAAACAATAGGATAATAAACAGTAGGATCTTAACGTCATCCAACTTGGAAAGATTGTATGGAAGAGAATGTGGGTATCTCAGTAAAGCATTATAATACTCTAAAAAAGATTGCTGTAACCATCCTGGTCTGGATTAGATCACATTAGATCTAAACCAGTGTGGTTTTAAGCGTGTTCTGCACATAAAGGGGAGAGGGGAAGAAGTAAAGGACGCCCACAGAGATCTGTTAAAAAATCAGTGAATCAACGTGGGAGGATATGATCTTAAATTAGTTTTCAGTTTCTCAGTAATGAGAACATTATAGAAGAACTGGTCAAACAAAGTAAATTTTGAATAAAAAATTAATAATGAACTCTTGAAAAACTCTTTAATGAAACAACATGTAAAAAATGACACTTCATTGAGCTCAGATTTGAAACAGCTCAGATTTTATAGGCTTTCATAAAATCCAGAGCAGAATTCTGAGGAAACCCTATTTCCGTTCTCGTTTGTCTGTGCTGGGAATTCTGGGACCCGGAGAGCTTACAGATATATCTTTTGGATCTACCGTGGGCTTGTGGGCCCCCAACGTTTGGACAGATGTATCTAACAGTACATCTGTCCCAACCCACTAATGAGAAACGGAATCAGTCTGTGGAGGTCTACTCAACGGAGTGGTACTCAGTGGAGATCTACTGCCGTTTAACTCATACTGAAGCGGGCAACTCGATTCAGCTGCCTAAACTTTGGTGCTTAGTGCAATTTAAGATACCCTAGGGCATCCACATCTTCCACATAGCAATAGCTGACAGGGCACAGGACCTGTGAGAGATATATGCTTTTTTACCCATGTGGAGGATGGTAGCATACCTGAGGGCATCTCAGATTACATTTGACACCTACATTTAGGAAACATAATGGAGCAATTGAATATTTGATGAAGTGGCTTCAGATGAAATCCCATCTTTGTTTCCACTTATATTTCGTAAAAATATCAAGGAAGATATTGCTACACAATATCAAATGCACTGTAATAGTTTTGCTAAATAATTCTGATGTGATATTTGAGCTAACGGCACTCCAGGAGTAAGGAGAATTCTCATCAGTATTTAAATTACTTAATTTTATTTTCCCTATAAATTATTCTGATGAGATCTTTCACAACATTTAGAAAAAAATAATTTTAAAATTCCTATTTAATTTCAAACATCTTGGGAAAGGTAACTACAGAGTTTGCCTTGAATATGGTTAAATTGCAAACTTTGAGGTAAAGATTTCAAAGTCTGTAGTAGCAACTAGCAACTGTACTTTGATGAATTTAGTTTTCCAGATCCTGCTGCATTATAAATATAGTAACTATAAATACATAAATTTATAAATATATTTATCAATAAATTATAAATACATAAATTTATATATAAATTGTAAATAAATATAGCAATGTTATATTATAAACATACCAATAAATGAGTATAAAGTTAATAACAAACGTGGTTGCTGCAAGCTACCTTTTTTTTTGTCCTTCATCTTTAAATAAAGATCTTAAAATTTGTCTTAAGATTTAAGATATGTACATGTAAAGGTATGTATTTGGTATCTGTATATGTTACGTTAGGGCATAAACAATTTTTTTTTAACATCGCATCATTCTCCATCTGTTTTCTGAATAAAGGAAAGACCGTATGCAAAGCATAAATTTCTGTTGGTGAAAATACAGCTAAAGCCTTATGTGCACATTGCTCAGTAGGATATTTCTTTAGTATGTCTCTGCTAAAAGACGCGTTTCCAAAAAGCTCAGGAATCCTCTATGCAGGTACACCTCTGTGCTTCTCAGGAACATCAGAGTCTGGCTCAAAACTAGTATTGCAGAGTCTTTCTTCCTTTGAGACACAAGGTTGTCAGGAGCCCTGGTTGTGACCTTCCTCTGCCAGACATTTCCAATTCTGATGATGTTTTAGACATTTCACTTGAGGTAGACAAACCTTCCTCTGCTGGTGCCTATATTTCCCTACTGACAACAGAGATGGCTAAGGTGATTATTTTAGGCTAGACTAAGTGTTTTGCAGTACTCTAGACATGTCTTTAAATTAGGTGTTTGGATCGCTAATTCATATCTATCAAATGCTCTGTTGTGGTGAAATCACATTAATTCTGTGTATGTACAAATGTACATTTTATTCTTCAGATGATGATGTGAGCAACCTGATTTAATAAGCCCTGCTTTGAGCAGGTTGGGGTAGATGACCTGCAGAGACTGCTTCCAACCAAAATTATTTTGTGATTAGATGTGATAAATGAGTTAGTTTAAGCCTGAAGATCACCTTTTTGACTCTTTTTGCTGCTTTGACTCTTATTCTGTTGGGTACATATATTAAAATGGAATCCTAAATATGAACATCAGCTAGACTGTCTAATTTGACTTCAGAGACGTTACCGTTCACACCAGCAATATGACTTTTGAAAAACTATTGTCCATTTAGAAACCGGAAATGCTGTAAACTGAGAAAAGTACCTGAAGTAGGAAAGAGAACAGATTTTAAATACATACTACAAATTAATCCACTTAAATCAAAACAAAAGCTGTTCTGTTATTGCAGATAAATGATTGTTAGCTATTAGTGGATTTGTGGAAAAAGTGCAATATTTTGAAGACAACTTCCTGAACACTGAAGGAGGGTAAAATATACATAAATGGGCTCCATAAATAATGCTTGCTTTTCTATGCATATATATGCCTTTATGTATCAATTCACTGGACCACATTATGTTCCACAAACAGAAATACTAATGAGAGTGTGTTTGTCTCTGGCTAACTACAATTTTCCTTCAGCTGCTGCATTTCTGTGAAATTATCCATTGCTTTATCCTCTAGCCCGAAGTATTAATCACAATTCCTTTCAGAACAACTGCCAAGTTTATCAGTGCTTCTGTTTCAGAGCAGTAGGTTAGCAATATATTATTCTCCCTCTCCATCCATCAAGCCAACTCGCTTTTAAGTCAGAGTAGGAAAGTTAGCTGAATTAAATAAGGACAATATGTTAAATGTAGCTTTCCTCCCTACAAGCTGACTTCTAGAAACACATCCTAACTACTGTTTTCTTTTATCAGTGATGTAAAGGTTCAAACAAGACAGGAATTTAGGCACAGCTAACTACAGCCAGATTTTTCCTTTTTTTTCTTTTTCTTTTTCTTTTTTTTTTTTTACTTTAAAACTGATAACTGTCTTTATCGAAAGCTTCTATATATAACTAGGGAGAAAAGAGCAATTAAGGAGAGACAGGAGGTTCTCATCTAGTGTAAATTGGCCTAATTCCACTTATCTTGGCAGAAATCACTTCTTTCCTTCTTCATGTAGTTTAATCTATATCTACAGCTAATGCGAAAAATCAAAGTATATTTAAGATGCTTGAGAGCTCAGGTACATCTCACTTACAGTTCAGAGACAGAATTATTATAAGAAATGAAATGAGCAAGATATAATGAAAAAAAGTCTATATTTTCATCTAAGGTAAGATCCAAATATAGAGTAAGTTTTGAAAAAAGGTATAGATTCCCAGAGAATTTCCAGGTCAGTCTATTCTGAGAAAAGGTTTCACATGAGCACTTCTGATACATACAGACAAAAGATTGTACGACTCAAATTCCAATTATACAGGGACCTCAAGTTCACATTGGATTTTTGGCTTGAATGCTCTCAGAGACATGGTCAAACAATAATATGCAGTCTTTGACCTGCATGATGAATGGGAAGTTCAAATGAAGACTAAGTTGGGTGTCTTTAATAGTAAAGGGTCTGGAGCACAAGTCTTATGAGGAGCGGCTGTGGGAACTGGGGTTGTTTAGTCTGGAGAAAAGGAGGCTGAGGGGAGACGTTATCGCACTCTACAACTACGTAAAAGGAGGTTGTAGCGAGGTGGGGGTTGGTCTCTTCTCCCAAGTGACAAGTGATAGGACAAGAGGAAATGGCCTCAAGTTGCACCAGGGGACGTTTAGATTGGACATTAGGAGAAATTTCTTCACCAAAAGGATTGTCAAATATTGGAACAGGCTGCCCAGGGGAGTGGTTGAGTCACCATCCCTGGAGGTATTTAAAAGATGTGTAGATGAGGCGCTTAGGGACATAGTTTAGTGGTGGACTTGGCAGTGCTCGGTTGATGGTTGGACTTAATGATCTTAAAGGTCTTTTCCAACCTAAACGATTCTATGATTCTATGACTTTATTGACGGGGAAGATTCAGCTGCCCAGACTTTGCCATCAAGTGCCACCTGAGATGCTCTGAGAAATCTGGGATATCTGGCAGATATTACACTATCCTGTGAAAGACACATGCTCTTTTGGAGATGTTTTTTTGGAGATGCTCTTTTGGAGACATAGGAGCCAAGCAGCTAAAGGTTTTCAGCACCTAATATGACTCTGGATGCTTTAATAATTAAAACTTGCAGTAAATTTCCATTCCCAATATGGGAGCTCAAACACCTGGTGCTCATCTAGAATCCTGGATGTAGACAATGGGATGCTCAGTTACCCGTACACTAGACACTTATTTAGCATAATTTAAAATATCCTAGTAAATTCTGTCTGGTCTCCAGCTGCCATTGAAGACAGACATGCATTTTAGAGGGCACTTGGTACCTGTGATTGGTAAACTGAATCCCTGTAGTAAATTTACATGTCTTAATTGCAGATTAAATGCCATGCTTCGCATTTATGCCCTCAGTGCATTTACAGATAGCCACCATATATTCGTATTCACGTTTAAACTTCAGTATGAGCTTTTCAGCCTTAGTCCCCTTCATAATCAGTGGAGAGGAACAGACACCTCCAGAAAATTATGTATTTCACCCTGAGACAGAATTTTCGGATGTGCCATTGAGTCAGTGTCCAGAGATAACTTTCTCCAACAACTATAATGCTAGGTTTGATAGATTAGATCAAGTTCTTGGACATCTAAAAATAGATTAGTATCAGTCTGTGCATTTGTGCAAGGTTTATGGAGTGAAGTACCAGGCTGGTTGGTACTTCATCAGTGCTAGAAGGATAGTAATGACAAATACATAAGTCTATGTCCTCTTTGTTCCTTTATGTACACTTTGGCCAATAGAATTCATTGTGAACTTATCTCCAGGTCTTACTCTGGGGAACACAGTACAAGAAGAGATAGTTCTTATTTAGGATCACTGTGGATTTACGAAAACAATGAAATGCCATTAGGGATCTTTGGCCGCTCAGAGATTCCTTCCTAACTGCCAGAGTTTTCTCCAGCTCACCATGAATCCGATGATATTTTCTTCTCTCCTGATTACAGCTCTCAGACAATCTCTTACATATCCACTGGGAATCATTCTTTTATCCTTGGATATTGTAGAGAATAAGTTGGCTCTTGACAAAAAATGTATGAAAAGAGAATTTTACAGAGCTGAAACTGAGTTGAGTGCTCTGAATGCCTAAGCACGACCTGTCCTGCTGCCTCTGAGACAACACCACAGCCTGTTGCAGGCGTGTGTTTCTTTGTTCTAAAAGAACTTGACAATCTTGAAGGACATTTTCAAGAACAAAAGGACCTTCATTACAAACTAAAAATGCTAGTAGGCAGGGGATGTGTTTTCTGGAGGAGGTAATTGGCACCTTTGTTATATTTCCTGACAATCTGACCTTAAATTGAAAAGGACTTGGATTCATATTTAGGAAAAGCTATTGCAAAAAAAGAAGAGTCAAACTTACATCTTGTTCAGAATAATAATAGCACCTAACTCCTATGCAATATTTTTTGGCATTTCATCTGAAAGTTTTTTACTGAAATAGCCAGTGCCTTCTCTCCACTTTACACAAGTAGAACTAAATCAGGCATGGGAAAAGGGGATATAAGGAAACATGAGGTGCCCGAGGTTATTCAGTAAATAAGTAGCAGAGGCAGGATGCAGTGGGTTGACCTTGACTGGCTTCCAGGTGCCCACCAAGGCACGCTATCACTCCTCCTCCATCAACAGGACAGAGGGAGAAAATACAGTAGAAAAGCTTGTGGGTCAAGATAAAGACAGGGAGAACACTCGCCAATCACCTTCACAGGCAAAACAAACTCGACTTGGGGAAGATTAATTTAATTTATTGCCAATTAATGACACAGTAGAATTAAGAAAACTAAAAATCCTTTCCCCCACCCCTCCTTTCTTCCCAGGCTTAACTTCACTGCTGACTTTTCTACCTCGTCCGCCCGAGCAGTGCAGGCAGATGGGGAATGGAGGTCGCAGTCAGTTCATGATGCTTTCTCTCTGCCACTCCTTCTTCCTCATGTTCTACCCCTGCTCCATCATGGGGTCCCTCCCATGGGATACAGTCCTTCACAAACTTCTTCAACCTGGGTCCTTGCCATGGGCTGCAGTTCTTCAAGAACTGCTCCAGCATGGGTCCTTTCCCATGGAGTGCAGTCCTTCAGGAACAGATTGCTCCAGCGTGGGTCCCCCACGGGGTCACAAGCCCTGCCAGGAAATCTGCTCCTGCGTAGCCTCCTCTCCACAGGCCACGGTTCTTCATGGGCTGCAGCTTCTTTCAGAGGACATTCCCCTGCTCCAGAGTGGGGTCCTCCACAGGCTGCAGCATGGATATCTGCTCCGCTGTGGTCCTCCATGGGCTGCAGGAGGACAACCTGCATCACCATGGTCTTCACCACGGGCTGCAGTGTGGATATCTCTGCTCTGGCGCCTGGAGCATCTCCTCCTCCTCCTCTTCACTGACCTTGGTGTCTGCAGGGTTGTTTCTCTCACATTTTCTCACTCCTGTCTCACAACTGTTGCACAGCATTTTTTTATCCTTAAATATGTTATCACAGAGGTGCTACCAACGTCACTGATTGGCTCAGGTTTGGGCAGCAGCAGGTCCATCTTGGAACTGGCTCTGTCCAACATGGGGGCAGCTCTTGGTATCTTCTCACAGAAGCCACCCCTGAAACATCTCCCTCGCCCTGCCACAAAACCTTGCCACATAAACCCAATACACGGGATTAGAGATGGAATCCCAGGCTGGAGCTGACTGAGAATGTTAACAAATCTCCTGAAAAGAATTATTACATGTATTTGAACAGTCGCAGCAGTTTTATTTCAGGTATGAGTTTAAGCTAATACACAGGCCGTTATTTTGGCACAAGTTGGGTTTATCAAGGATTATAAGTTTGTCTGCAAAGGGAAACTCCTTCAAAATAAGGTGGATAAGGAGTTCACAGTGACCAAGGTATTCCTCTCTACCTCCCTCTGGTTAAGTCTATGATGAGCCATGAAAGAAAACTCAAGAGATTGCATGAGAAACCTTTGAGACCCTCACACTCCCAGTCTGCCTCTCATGCGGTGACATGACCACTCAATTATCATTACTGAATTACTTTTTCATGTTTTGCTGCAAAGCAAGTTAATCACTACTGCTACTCCTTTGGACTGATGTCCCATGTACACCTTGGAAAGCTAAATCAAAATAATCTATGTTTCAAGTGAAATAATTGAGTTTGTTTATAAGCACATGCACCCGGGTTTATCAGTTTTGATAAACATGTTTATCAAAACCAATAAACATTTCTGCGTAGTCAGTGCCAGAGACCCTAAGGGGTCGGGTTTTTCAGGTGTACCCACTAAGTTCTAGGTGTTCCAGGTTCATGGTCTTCTCAGGACTGTTTTATTTGAACAAGATCTGCAGCCAGATCAGCAACAGAGCTAAGTTCAAAACAAACATGTTTATTTTCTTTCATCACTATTTAAGCCACTGGGGCTTGCTGATCTCTTCAGACTCATTCAGATCCACAGTCCCTCTGTTTGGTCTCTGCAAAAAGGTCAACCCACAGTCTGGATCCCTGTGATGACCATTCAGCTTGTTCAACAGCAAGATTTCCATTTTGCTTCGGTTTGGTGATCGCGTTTTCTCATCTTGCTCTCCAACATGTGTGTAACTCACAAAACAACCTGTTCTAGCTCAAATTCGTTAAATTTAACCTACAATAAAATCATTCAAGTTTCTAATTCACCTCTGAACTTTTCAGAGCTGGACCTCAAAACCCAGCAGCTGCCTATCACATACCACTCTTACATATTTCCCTTAGTGTAACCAATTTCAACCTCTGCCGTGCTGGTTGTTGTAGCAATAGTCACTTTTTGTCATTTTCTATAAAGTGCAAATGCTACAGGCCCTTCAGACACTGTCTGCTCTACACACATGGTGAACCCACCTTTAAAAATGTTTCTCATAAATCTTTTCTGTCACCTCTGTTTTGCTAACATTAAATTGAAAAGAGGGGGAAGGGGAAAAAAATAGATCTTCTAAAAAGCTATTCAGGGTTTTGCTTTATAAAAAATTATTATTTTTTTTTATCTTACTTTATTTTATTTTTAACCATAAGCTATCTTTTTTACATTGAAAAACCAAGTTATTATTTCCTGGAGGTTTATACTCAAAACCTCAGATTGTCAGTTCATTTAATGTCACTTTACTTCATGCTTCATGCCAGTTTTAAGGCTCAGCAAGAATTGACAATGAAATCCTTTCACAGCATCAGCTGACTGTGTTTTCTTTGACAGCAAGATTTCAAATCAAGGATTTAATAAACTAGTAGCTCTTCCAGTTAGCAGTGAAATGTTCTTTCAATTCCACCACTTAAAGAACATCAAACAGACCTCAGCAAAGATTATAGCTAAACCAGAAATGCAGCTTATTTGCATGCACAGGATCACCAGGGTTTGACTATAAGAGAGGGAAGAAATGAAGAAATGTAATTTTGATTAAGGTAAATGTGCATGCGAATGTGCATATGTCTGTAAGCAGACTACACATATGGAGACACAGAAAGAAAGGACAAGAGATTGGAGATGATGCATAGAGTGGTTAAATTAGTCATTTATGAAAGTGTTAAGTAGGTGAAAGGCAGTCTCGTGAAGCTTGCATGCTGAGTTAGCTGGGAAAAGGTGTTATGCTCTCTCAGACTGGTGGCATCAAGTCCAGACCCTTCAGCACTGAGGTTAACACTAAATTCCACCGAGCTGCAATCCTTTCCACTGTTTTCCATTCATTGACTGACCAATCTGCCATCTCAGCTTCCCACGTCACATGTCTGAGTTTGGCCCAGTGTTCACACACCCGGAGGGAAGGAAATGTAAAAAAACTCCACCTGTGAAGCCTAAAGGGACCTTTAAAGTACTCAATGAAAAACATCTTGTATGTGTGCCTTTCGCTCCCTGCAGGGGCATGCGGTTACAACTCCACTAAGAAACATAATGAAGAAGGAGGAAAAATGACGGGGAAGAGCAGACATTCTTCTTGCTGATCCACAGCCATACTTCTGAGCTCCTGGTGTAAAGTCAACATTGATAATGTAAGAGTACAAGGATGCACACCTCCACCTGTTGCAGTTGGATTGAGTTGGTGCCTAAGAGTGTGCCATAAAACATGCAATACTGGGGGGGTCTCAGGAAGTGGGGGTTTATAGGATATGTTTATTTGTCCCTTTGTTTCGGGAACTATGCTGTAGCCAGAGGTGTTTTTAAATTGCTGAGTTGGGTTCACAGGTCAAAAGTATTACCACTAAAAATTCCTGGAAAACAGAGTATTTCTGAGATGTGTTTCAGGTCTTTCTTCCCTGAGCCCTTATTATCTCTTATGGAAGAACTGGTAATGATGACTCTTGCACTAAGTAGCTTTTTCTTCTTTCTGCTCCCAGCCAGCTGGTCCGATTCAAAGTAGCATGGTGTCAACTCCTTTCAGTGAGAAATTTTTACTCCTCACACCATTACCTCTCCATTTCTGCTCCGTCTTCCAACTTATCCAAGCTGTGTTCAACCACCTTTGCTTAGGAGGAATATGTTTCTTGGAAGCAAACACCTTAATTGATGTTACTTAACTGAACCTACAGGCCTATCCACATAACAATGCTCACCAAAATTAATCTGAATTAGCTTTTTTAAGTGGATTAATTAAACTACTTTAAACTCCTATGTGGACACCCTTGTTCAAAATTAAAGAGGCTTAATTCAATTTAGCTGAATTAACTTTCAAAGTAAATTAAGCCAAATTGAATTATAGCCATTCCCGTCCACACAGGGATTTAAATTCATATGTTGAGGGCTCTAGTCACGTTAATTGAGCAAACAGCTGTAATGAGTTGTTGCAATCTCCCAGTTTTTTATTACCATCTCGTTACCAGAGGTTACTAGTCCTACTGTCAGAATCAGCAGAACAGAAGTTATGACTGTGCTTATCCACTGAAGTTCAGTCAGCTACCTTTGAAATCTTTCTTCATTAGCAACTAATACACCAGACTGCAAACTGAAGCAGTTGAGACCGCTGGATATATACTGTATCAGCTCTGCTAGAAAGATGATTACATCTGACGGGGAGCAGGATGGAGAGCCAGAGTGGTAGCCAGAGTGTAGACCATCCCTACATTTCCCAGAACTAACCCATGAGTACCCCTGAACATCTCAGAATAACTCTTCAGAGAGTTTTCATGTAGTAAAACAATGAGAGGAAGTGACAGCAATATTTTACCCTTTGTTTTTGTAAGTTTGTTTCTCTTTAGGGATGTTTCTTTAGCATGTCCTTATGACTGTAATGTTAATCAAATCAATGCCTATTAAAAACATGTAAACAAAGCAAACAGATTAATTTCACATAGTCTATAATACAAATTCTAAAGTCTTTTTGACTTAATCATTAAGTAGTACATTGACCTATCTTGTTCCCTGCCTTCAGAGAATCCCCCCTTGCTATGCCTGGATAGCTCTTGTCTGTGCACATCCATTTCAGAAAAGCCATTTCCAAATTCAAAGTCATCTATCTGCAGCTTGCCTGCAATAAGAGTAATTTATCCATCTTCTAAAGTGACTCCACTGAAGAGGGAAGGAATGTGAACAGCCAGCACCATACCCAACCAGAAAGCTGTACTGGGCTGGAATGTATAGGGCTTGCAGGAGATGTGAGAAAGCCACTTAGCTACATTTTATAGAAAATTTATATCTGATTAATAGTCACCCTTTTTAGTTTTAATGATCTGGTTTAAATTTTGCCTTTCACAGTCCAGGTTGTTTGGTTACATTTAGTTTTGAATAGGCCCTTTAGTGAAAAACTGTCTTTGATAGATTGAAGGTTTATTCCATAGAATCATAGAGGTTCCTCAAAGCCCTGTCCAATCTGACCTTGAACACTTCCAATGATGGGGCACACACCACTTCTCTGGACAACCTGTTCTAGTGCTCAGTCACCCTCACAGTAAAAAAGTGTTTCTTGATGTTCTAAGGGAGCCTTCTGTGTTTCAGCGTGTGCCCATGGCCTCTGGTCCTGGCACTGGGCACCACTGAAAAGAGCCTGGCTCCGACTTCTTTGCACCCTCCCTTCAGATATTTATATACGTTGGTAAGATCCCGCCTGAGCCTTCTGTTCTCTAGACTTGGCTCCAAACCTCTCCAGGGAGTATGCTAACATTTAAACACCCTGAACAATGATAGGTCAGATCAGTTCTTGAGCTCAAACTGAATCATTTCAGAGGTAGCTACTGAAATCAGTGGAACTGTTGTTAGAAAAATACCTTTGGTAGTAGCAGGAGAGGTTACAGAAGCTCATTTTCAGGGTGGAATTAATTCCTTTTTATTTTTGCTGTCAAAAAGCAATGCCTGGGAAAATGGATTCAGATCAGTACCTCCAGAAAGCTATTTACCCCATCCTAAAAGAACTGTCCATGATAGCTAGATGAATCCCATCTCTTTCTCCTGATACAAAGCACACCTAAGCAAATAGCTTAGGTCAAACTTTTAACTTCTCCTTGGTTAATACTACATAACAGCCCATCAGGAGGAAATTATTTGGTTTGTCAGTTCACATTGGGTTGATGTTCCAGACAACTACTACAAAGAATTGGAAGAATAAATACTCTTTTAGTTTGGACTCCCTACTGTGAATGGTCTAGGACACATACTTTGTAATGAACAATAGGTTTCCTTAAAATCCTTTAAAAAAAAAAAACAAATCACTTACCTATCAACATCTGAAAAGCACTCTTTTAACAACATTTGGTAGGCATCCATAACATAACCTGAAAGAATCACCAGCAAAAGTATCATTCAAATGCTCCGTGATTGCAGCTCATTATATATTGTGCAGTGCTGTTTCTATTTCCTGCCTGAATAATTTATGTACGTAACCAACAGCTCCCAAAGGGCAGATTTTGCAATGAGATAGATCATTTCAAAATTCACCGGCCCTCAGTATTAGACCACTGCAGGTTGAAACTCATTCATGCTGTTTGTCCCAATAAATACACAAGGATTCAAGGTTCTCGTGAAAAAAGGTGCAAAGAGGAGATGACTGCACTTAGGCTAATTTTTTTTTTTTAATTCAAATTAATATTTTGAAGGGAGAGAGGATCATTTCTTTCTAAACACTGATCACAAAGGCATAGAAATTAAAGGCAAAACCAAAACCCAGTTAGACAGAAGTTTAATTCTGTTGCCAGTCAAGTTCTTGACAAGTTTCTATTTCCTTCATTAAGTAAAACATTGCACAATATGTAGTTCTGAGAAAAAAAATTAACAGTTCTTTTCTCCTATGTAGTAACCATTTTCTCCCAGTCTGTTTGAACTCAGTTTCATTGCACCACAAGTTGACTTGAGTGATCCAAAACCTATTTATGTCACCAGGGGTAAGATTTGCATCTCTTAACTTTAGACAGGTAGAAGTTAGACACCTAATTTAAGCAAGTTACCCCAGGCTCCTGTCAGAGTCAATGGAGAGAAGCCTTCTGAGGCAGATTCATTCTATTTATCTTAGGATACATGAATCACCTTAAGAGGAGCTTGTTGCTCTTCACTGACTACAAATGGAGCCATAGGGTGGCAGATTCAGGTTTAAGCAGCTAGCTTGCAGAAATTTCACTTAGGGCACATGCATTTCACCCTGGGAAGCTTATATTTTACATCTCCAAGCTGCAGACCTGATCTTATGTAACTCCACTAGCTCCAATTATTCCTTGCAAGGCACTTTAAATGTGGAAACTCAGTCCTAGTCTTTATATTGAAATGTTTTTCTATCAAAATAACAGCTGTCTACAAGTGAAACATCTTCTAGGCCCAAGAATTAAGCTTGATTTCTGTCTTCGTCTACCATCACTTTGTTTTTCCCATTCACTCACCCTTCTGTACATGATTTTATACTTTCTCCTACTCCTATGTGTTTGGGTAAGCTGTTGCATGTGCTGATTGGCCAGCAGGCTGCTTTCTCCTCAGAATAAGCAGAGAAGTTATTTAAACTCTATTTCCCATGGTGAAGGCACTGTTGGTTATCTTTCCTTTCCCCAGCTGCCAGCTTCCACAAAACTTGTCAGAACATCATTCCTTTGAGACATCTATCCTCTCAGTCCAATGTGCTTAAAATCAGCCAATGGGTTTGAAAATTACTTGAGGGAGGAAGAAGAGGATGCAAACGTACTGACAGGCAGGACATATTCCTTTAAAATAGACTAATCATATGCTTCCTTACCACTAAGAAATCTGGTAAAATTTCTAGTACAGATGTACTTAGAGAGGCAGGAAAGACCTTTTTTTTTTTGTACAATTCCTCTCTTTGCGTGGATGATATAAACCACACCAACAAAACCACAATGTTAGAAAGCATTTATTTTTCTGGGTGTACTGGCAAAATGGCTCTCCCAGATGTTCCAGTTTCCTCTTCAGCCCTATTCTGTGGGACAGTTATCTTAGCATGTTTACTTTTTACCCACTGGGCTTTTTTTTTTTTTTTTCCCCCTGGGAATGCCTTAGTTTGTTATGCCCTGAAACACAAAGCATTAACAGCCTTTTAGAGAGTGCCAACACATGGTGGAGGTAGCTACCTGCTCTGTTTTCCATAAAACGGGTGTTAATAGGCTCTAGAGGGGTCCCTCAGTAAAGAAACGGAGGAGTTCAAGCATTTATTGACTGGCTTGTATCTCGTAGAAATATTCGAAGTGGAACACAGGAGATGTGGAGAAAAGCCACACAAATGAGAAGCTACTAATGAAGTGTTTTTACAGTTGGAGTTCGATGTGTGAGCTTGTAAAAGCTGATTAACTATTATTGTGTTTTCATCTAACTGGTTTGATAATTTGTTGGTTAAATGGCTCAGCTGAGAAACCAGTGAGTGTCCTTGGAAACATGCTGGTGCAAGAGTTAAAGCCTCAAATCCACACGGAGGGGGCAGGTTTATGTTGTGGATCCATGATACACTTCTCTTTTAACAGGTGAAAGAAAGAAGTGGCTGAAAAGTCATATTTTGTTCTTACAGGGTTCTCTTTGAGCCTATTCCAGTCATTAAAATTGAAATCCTCTTTAATATTTTTTCATAATAAAGGCAATTAACAAGTTGATTCTCTTATTTTTCTTCTTTCTTTCTTGAATTAATTTTTCTCTCTTTTTTCTCTTCTCTTTCTTTCTCTTTCTTTCTCTCTATGTCTCTCTCTTTTTCTTCCACCTTCATTAAAGGACTCTATTTAGAAGAGAATATTCTGGGCTTGATTAACAATTAACTCAAAACAGTTAACTACCACATTAGAACAGCAACAATATAATAGAGGAGACTTGAAAAAGCAGGCTGGAAAAACTGCAAGCCTCACTTTTAAAGAAAATTACTGGAAATCTGTAATAGGGGATGGACAGGAGGAGATGTAGAAGTTTGTGTTTATTATGCTTTTGTGCTCTGTTTTTCCAAAAAGTCTTCCCTTGTTGCCACTTCTGAATTCAAATCTAGCCACTTTAAGATTGTAAAACCTGTTGGCTAACCTAAGAACTGAGAATTTTATGGCCTTCCTGCAGATGTATGTCTCTGAACCAACAGGTCCCTGCAAATCCTACTGATTTTAGTCTGATGATGGTCTTGACTGTCAGTAAAACCAAGTTAGATCATGGTGGTAAACATTTACTGTGTTTAAAGTACTAATGAACAACAAGTCTGTGTGTCAGACATCCCAAAAAGGACTCGGCAGAGGGATTGGGTGTAATAAACTCATCTCTAACAAACTGAATAGATCAGAGTCTTAAAAGATGGGCTGACTGAAAATCCCAATTCAAAAATAGAAGTGTGCAAAAAGTTCAGAGTCTTTTCAGAAAAAAAATGTATGTTGCAGTGAAAAAAACTCCCACAATAATTTGACTCAGAAAATGCCTGTGGGGCCATGTTGGAGGTTGCAGCTTCAGTTTTTTATATCTTCCTCCGGCATGGTTTGGATTCCCTGGTCACATTCAATCTCTCATAGTGCTCTAAGATGTAAGACCCAGGACATACCCACTGCCCCTTATTTTGAGAGAAGACCCTATGTACCACAGGTCATACAGACCACAAAGGCATCCAAAATCCCATGAGGCACTAAAACAATGTTTCTGTCAAAATAAGTTGATTTACATCCTGCTTTTGACCAATAGTCTAAATGATTAGCTTTATTCTTTTTTCCAATTTCCTGCAAATTCTACTAAGAAAAAAATCCCTGAAAAAGTCACACAGCCATAGATATGATAACCATGTTAACTTAATTTTTCAGATGTAGCTCATAAAAAGGGGGTGTGGCTCCCCCATTTAGAGGAGGCAGAGTCACAGTCCAGTCTTAAGTTTTATTCTACTCTTTTTCAAACCACCATATTGAAAAATAAAGTTTCAAACATGAAAACAACAAAATAATTGAACAATTTAGTTTGGAATGGATCTCTGGAGGACTGTAGTTCAACCTCCTACTAAAAGCAGGGGGAACTACAACATTATATGAGGTTGCTCAAGGTCTTGTCCAGTTTGGTTCAGAGTATCTCTAAGGATGAAGATTCCACAACCTCTCTGGGCCCAAGTTCTAGTGTTTGGTAATTCTCTCTCTTTTTCTTTTTTTTTTGTAATACGTAATTATAATTTCATTTATTGTAACTTTAGCCTTTTGTCTTTGGGTATCTCAGATGAGAGTCTGGCTCTGTCATCTCTGCAAACTCCCATTAGGTAGCTGAAGACAGCAATTAGATTGCTCCTTGCCCTTCTCTTCTCAAGGTGGAGCAGACCTTGTCCCTTCAGCCTTGCACAAAATGTGCTTTGGTCTCCAACCACCTTAAAGACCTTCACTGGACGCACTCCAGTTTCACAATACAGGGCTTCCCGTAAGCCAAACAGAGGGGAATAATCACTTCATTCAATCTGCTGCTACATTTTTGTTAATGTACCCAGTATGAAGTTGGCCTCCGTCACTGCAAGGGTGTGCTGATTACTCATCTTTAGCTTGTTGTCCATGAAGCACCCTCTATCACAGAACTGTTACCTAGTCATTAAATTCCCAGCCCATGAAATGTCATTAGATCTCTCTGTCCCGAGTGAAGACTTTTGACTTTGTTGAATTTCTTGAAGTTCTTGCCGGCTCATCCTTCCATCTTAATCCCTCCTCAGTGTCAGTCCCGCTCTCTAGCATCCACATCCATACTGAAGAATCACATCCTTCTCTGGTGTACAAGAATTGTAAAAAAAGTCAAGAATTAAAAAGACCCCAGAAGAAAAAAAAAATAGTACACGCACACTTTTATATATTTTGAGGCCCAGAGAAAACAAATCAAAGCGTGAGACAACTGAGCCAGCAGAGAAAGACATAACAAGACTGACTGTAAGTTAAAGACAGACAAACTGAAATCAAAAAGCAGTCATTACTTTTGAGCACTGAAATAAACAACCAGGACAACTGATGGAGTCTCCAGTTTTTGATGTCTTCCAATTAGGTCCAATTGTCTCTCAATATGAACTACTTCAGCCAAATACAAATTACTGGTCTTGACACAGGGAATAGTGGATGAAATGCAATGGCCTGTAGTATGCAGGATGAGAAACTGAATTATCTAATGGACTGTCCCAGGTTAAAGCTTTTGAATTTATGAATAATGTCTGGGACAAATTTGTTGCTGAAATGATACAGATGCCTATAACGATCCCTGCTCATTCTATTGCGTAGCTGCTTTTCTTGCCAAATGCAACCACATAATGTTTCCAGAAAAATGGGCACTGAGGCACATATCATTCCAGGAATTTTTTGTTCTGACAGGATTGGTAATATAAACATTACATTAAATTCAATAACATGGATGTGGATACATACAGGGTAGACAGACAGATATCATACTTACACCTGACATCTACTTTTATTTCCTATGTACACGTATACCATATAAAACTTATAACATATACATAAAACATATAAAACAAAACAAGGATTTAAAGCGAAAAAAACCCTCATAAGTCAACAATTACTTCAACCAGTAATTCCTATGTACTACATGGGAACTCCATGCCAGTAGATGGGAGAGACTCCCATTATCCAAGGCAACATTCAGCCCAATTTACAACCACCATTTCTCATCCTCCCATCCATGCATCTCTGTAAAGAGCCTGGCCTGCTAGGACCAAGTGGTCCTTCTCAGTGGAGCTGCTCCGCAGCCAGTCAGACCACAGCCTGCGATGCAGAGAGTTAATTCATACTATGTAGAAGACTTATGATTTGACCTTGCTGGATGGCATGAGATTCCTATGGGATTGCTTTTCTGGCTTGTCTAGATCCCTCTGTATAGCATCCCTGCCCTCTAGCATATCTGCTCTCCTCAGTCTGGTGTCATCCACAGACTTGACGACGATATGTTGTGTCTTCTTCAGGTCATAGATAAAGATCCTGGGATACATCTCCAGGTACAGTACAAACTATTCAGCATCGCATTTTCGGCCTGATCTAGCCAGTTTCTCACCCATCTAATAACCCACCCATAATATGGTCCAGAATCATACAGCAACCTATAGTGAATTTTCACATCCAACCCAATGCTTAGTTTTTTACCTGAAGAGCAGGTGTACAGGAATGAAAAACAGTCCATTTTTACAGTTCTTGGACTAATTCCACCTTTCCCCTTCATGGTGCAAATGATTTTTCTTAAGCTGTATCAACATGAAATGTTGTTCTTATTGTAAACAAAATCTATTTTTACAGTTCAAATGCATTGTTCTATTTTTAGCCTGAGATCCTTCCTAGCAAAAGCCCAAGAATTTCACCCAATATTGCCACAGAGCCTTCAAATTTATCAGGATGGTATTAGAGAATTATTGCCCGGTATTATTTTGTTCTACAAGAGAAATTCAGTGCCCCCAAAAAGCAGCGGAGCCAGCCACTCACGTCATGTCTTTCTGTGAAGGTTATAAGCTATGTTGTAAGTATAATAAAAAAGACATGTAAAATCTTCAATGATTCCTGCTTTTAGAGCAATTAATTTTTAAAAAAAAAAGTTCCTGAAATGTGTACCACCACCAGACAATCAAGAGTGAGAAAGAGAGAGAGAGAGAGAGAAAAAAAAAGCTGGCTCCATGCAGGGCCTTTTTGCTTACAGCTATGAGACAGTACTGCACTTTCTCCTAATAACCTTGACCTGCTTTTCCTGGCTCAGCAGTAGCATCTGTGTCACATCGGCTTAGCATCTGTTTATCAATCTAACAGCACAAACCTGATTCCTGCTCCCATTCTTTTTAGTGCTCACGATATTAAAATGACTGAATTAAAGCAGCAGAATTCAGGAAGCACGAGACTTAGAGATGAGAACAGCCCTATGGAAAGAAAAGAAAAGGGAAAAAAAAGAAGCAGGGAAGAAGGAAACCATATGTAGAGCTCCATTTATTAGCAATGGATTTACATGAGAAATTTGTAATGAATAGTCACTACTAAAATCTCTTGTGCAGAATTCAGGGCCACAGGCTTTCAAAACAGAGAAGGTAGAAATCATCTCAGACTTTTCCACGGATCTTAAGAAAAGACATGGCAAGTTCAATGAGGTTATAAATTACAATCTGCCTGCAGTCTCTGCCTCCAGGTAAAAGAGCGAAACACCAGTGAATAAGATTTAGTGCAGATCTTTAATAAGCAGGGTGAAAGATATTGGGAACTCCCTAGGCTTTTCCCTGTGGTTTACTTTTCCCCTTTTGTTACCACTGCTATGCTCTTTCCAGCTTTGAGATCTTTCTGAGCATAAGGATAGTCCTGAGCTTGAGGCATTTTTTCATATTTAATGCTGGCCTGAGATGATGTGGACTATGCCCTCACACTTAAACCGTTCAGAAGTAAGTCCCACATTACAGGACAGCTTCTGTTGGCTGGAAAAGCATAGTTCATTCCCAGAGTAGCCACCTCATACAAAACAGCTCCTGACTCCAGAGCTGTTTCAGAAGCCAGGAGAGCTGTCAGCTGGGGAGTTCAATTGCTCGAAGTAGGCACAGCAGGCCAAAACTAAGGTGTCAAATAGACCAATTATTATTTATTGTTTATCATTGCCATGCTCAGATCTGAACAAAATCAGAGCCCCACTGTGCTGTGCATACACAGCTTGGTGTTTAACTTCTGATCTCCCACCTACACAGAAACTAAGACAACAGGAAAAAGAGGAAAAAAGAGAACTAGAGAAATTCTCTGATCTGCTGGAAAGTCCTTCGTGAGTCTGAGGTATTGCAAAGAGTTAGGTAAAGGTTTCATGAGCTCCCAGTGCTTTAAACCATAAAACAGAATAGTAAAATGGACATACCCCAAATTAATAAAAACACACACTGTCTGCCATATCAGCACAAATAACCAAGGCTTTGGGGTTTTGCCTCCTATTCAAAAGAAATTTTTTTTCCAGTGTTACAGAGATCATTGAGTCCACTAATGCTGCAGGGGAAAATTTAGTGGGTACTGATTTCGACAGGTATTCCACCAAGAGACACATTGAACATCCACCTACTGAAGCATCCTAAATTATTCTCTGGAGATCTCCCGTACTTGCTTATCCTGAGAACTCTAAGGTCAAAGTCAAAATCTGACAGTGGTGTGGCTGAACGCCAGAGACGTGTAAGAGGTCCTTTTACAATAACATATATACATATCATTATTTATCCTTCCTTCAACATGCATTAATGGAGACTTTGGACTACATCTACAGTAATGCAAGTCAAGCTGCTCCACCAGATTTTGTCCCTACATCCTTGATTTGGTGATTGCAAATAAGGAGGAAAAATAGATGGAAAGAAGGGACTCATTGCAGTTATACAAACTACCAGCTATCAAAACCATATGACTAGATCTCAGTGTGAGGTAAATACATGATTTACAGGCTAATTCACTGCTCAGGCCACCTCCAGTGAACTTAGATTAGTCAAGAGATGAGTTTGAAAGAGAAAACATATGTAAACAATTGCTGAACCTCCAAAGAAGGCTTCTTCCAGAGAGAAGAACAGGATAAAATGATTTGGACTATAGACCTGTGAGAGCAGACAGCTAACCTGCAGTTATTTTAGAGTTGTTCTTAACATAACAGCACATGTGGTTTGGCTATGATATGAACTTGAAATCCGAGCCCCTTTTACCTTTTCATTTTTAACAGCTTTTTACTCCCTCCATGTTACTTCACGTTTTGTTTGAGAGCAGTGCCAGAAACTCATAGGAAAACTCACCCAATGTCATCGAGGTTGTAGGATTTCACCTATATTTCACACAGGAAAGCTCTATTGCCCGAGGGTTACTCAGAATCTTTCCCTAGCTCATTTTTTCAAAGGCTGGGCTTGATTCGCATCGGTAGGCGTCCAGACTTCACTTTAGGATCCCTCATGCCTCAGGTTGAAGGCTGAAAGTGCAGGAGGTGAACAACAAGTTGGGTTTGAGATCTGGCTTTTACGGAAGCCTGGGCTCTATCACTACAGGATTACATTTATACATAAAATAGAATATAGTTTTAAGAGAATGGTAACTGATCTCAAGACTAGAACTAACTTTTACCCAGGAGGCTTTTTGGAGCAACCAAGAGGTAGTTAAACCAAGAGTAAAATCAGCAGGGAGAAGATGCGAAAAAGACAGACTTGAGATACATGGAACTTTACTCCACTGTTAACAAAATCAAGAGTTTGGAAAAAGTGTGTGACAATATAAAAAGCCAGTCTCTTTTTTTTTTTTAATATCTGTACAAGGAACGTAGGTAAGGTGCCAACAGCTCTCACTGGGTTGCGGCACTGCAATATAACTGAAATTTAGGAAGGCAGTTGTCATGAATAGTGTATTAAAGTCTCTGGTTATAACCTGTTTAGGAAGGAGCGAATGAACAAGAGAAGGTATTATGGGTACATAATGGTGGCTTTCTCACTGTAGACGTTCCTACTTATAAGTGCATAGGGACATGAGGTTCACACAACAGTCCCATATGTCTCATCTGCCCATTAGTTCCCATCTCCATCAACAGTTTATGAAATCCTTAGTTAACTTAAATCTATTTTAACAAAGAGGTAGCAAGAGGAGAAAAAGAAAAGAAAGCTTGTCTCCACATGGCTGTGAAGCCAGCCATTGAAACTATGGCCAGGTCAAGCCAAATTCAGCAAACACTGTTTGAGCAGCTAGACAAGCTGAAGAATAACAAGGATCAGGTACTGGGACAGAGCTGGGATTGATACGTGGGAGGTTAGTGTCCTGGGGAGGAACCAGAGATATTACCATGGGGCCACATGGGAGGTGTTGGAGATATAGGCATATAGGGTATGGGCTTCATCGGTTCTGTTCCACTTAGAACAGTTTGCGTTGAAATTATTGATTAAAACTGAAAGTTTAGAAATTCAGGATCTCAGCTGACTATTGACCATGCAAATGTCTTATGTCTGCATATGTATATCTGCTGTCTTACAAATTCTGGCTGAGGTATTTGAGAAAGCAGGAGATGTCACAGATCAGTGAATCAAACAGTCTGAGTTACTCCCTGAGCAACTATCCATAATGAAAAAAACAGAAGAAAATATCTTTTTAATGGGAGACTTCAATTTGGGAGACATATGCAGCCAGCAGTAAACTTCTCTTCAAATTTAAGAAAAATATAAAGATGAATTAATTATGGGCTGGCAGTTGGTGGTAGCCTAGGGACTAACTGTTATTATCAGATTGCACTCCATACAGACAGAGGACAGGACGAACCAATAATAAATACAGTTGACTCTCAAAATAATTCATTTCTCAAAAATGAATGAAATTTAATAGATAAGAAGAAAAATCAGGCAAATGAGAAATAACACTGGGATTTTTTTAAGAGGAGTCTATGAAGCTATGAGTCCAACTTTGAGTAAAAGTAAAACTTTGTTCAAAGGCAAAGGAAATGCACTAATTAGAAATAAGAATGCAACACGTGACAATGGGAAAGAAAGAGACCTTAACACACACAGCAATATCAATTAAACATTATAAAGTGTAGAAAATTGATAAGGGAAGCTAAAGACATCAAAGAAAATCTCATGGTTAGTAGGATTAATGACAATGAACTTAATTTTTAGGAATAATTAGGAACAAGCTAAATCCTACAAATAGCATAAGACCATTTAGTAATGGAAACTGCAAAACTGTTTAAACCGTACAGTGTAGGGTCAGGTCTCCATACGTTTCTGTTTATCTAATAAGGCTTGAACAATTTGCATCCTCAAAGAACTTATGCACTGAGAAGTGTTCTATATCCTGTAATTTTAAAAGTCATTATTAAATTAGTCTTATGGCAACTTTTCTAATATTTTTTCTAGGGTCAACTTCAAAGTAATCAGTCTATCCTTCTTGTCAGTTCATTTATCTGTTTTTAAATATATTGATATGACACCAGCCTATTTTCCTTTTCTAGAATTTCCTTGTTATGCCAAGATTATTAAAAATTAGCATCAGTGATTCACTGCGTGATTCTGTGATGAGATTACAAGTCCATTTGATAGACTGTGTAGGTAACCTAATATATCTGAAGGTATTTAAAATTGCTACCACATATTCTAACACACACCAAAAAAAGCCCACTCTAAACTTTAAGGAAATTCCATAACAAAAAGCAAGCATTCAGTGGAACAAAAAATGGATGATAAATATTAAAATGATAGGCTGCATAGAGCACTGAATAAAAGTTGCTTCAGATTAATTTCATGAGGAACAAAATTGGTTACTCAACGATTACATGGTCTGAAAATAACTATAAAATGAATGCTGTTAAAATATGTTAAAATTAACATAGAAAGGCACAAAATGATAGGACCAAGCAACCAGACAGAGTAACCAAGTAACTTGATAAACCAAGTTCAAAAAAAAAGATATGTCTTAATACGGTTGCAAGGAAATGTGTGAACAAGGAATGAGGTCATATCTAGTGACTGTGAAAAGGACCTAGTATGATGCTGAAGCAAGAAAAAGGGGTTTGGCAAAATGTTTAGGCAAACAGAAGTTATTGGGCACCAGAGAGCAAGAAAGGGTTGAACGCAACTGTCTGTGAAACTCCAAAGCTTAGTCTGCGTGATCTAATGGGCCCTTCTGGCCTAAACTGTGAATGTTGATGAGACTTATTTCATCTGAATGGATTTGTCTATTCCCTGTTAGACATTCCAGGATGTTATTGCTGAATGCAGTGAAATATGTAGTGTTTCATAGCTTCATGGGTTTTCTAAACTAGAAGGGACCATTATAGTCTGACCTCATGTATAACGGGGCTAGTCTAGATATTTTGCAGCCTGTGGCGCAAAACATGTTGCTGTACTTGCTAAGAAGAACATGAACATGTCATTCAGGAAATCTGAATCTGATCTTTGATTGCTAAACAAACAAATTAATCAGAAGCTCATACATTAAGATTAAATAACTCAAAAAATACTTCCTTTCTACCCCTGTTGACGTGGACAACTGCCAACTCTCCAACTCTGTCTATAGGATGGACTAGACCTAGGTAATATAAATTATAACGTAAATTATTCCATCATTTCACAACAGTTTTTTACCAAATTGTTCTTGTATCAAATCAAAATCTTTTGCACAATCAAAGCATTTTTTTTTTTACAAAGAGTGTTCAGAACACTGTCTTTTCCAGTCTAATTTGTGTCTGGTCCAAGAACAGGTTAGTTTTATGAAAGCTTTCTTCTGACTCCATGTTTGAATAGTCTCAAATGCCTCATGTCACCAAGGACCTGACCTATTCATGGCATAAATTAGAGTATCCCCAAAGTTACTCTAATTTGCACGATTATGCTTGTACAACAAGGAACTTGTTCTAATGACAAAGAAAGTATGGTTTGAAGGAATGTCCCAGATAGCGTTATTTTACTTATGCTCTTGACACCAAAGAGTGGTTTATAGAGGAACTACTGAGCTTGCTCTTCACCATCTGCAGATTTACCCATGCAGAAGAAATTCCCAAGGGGATGGTTAAACTGGTTTTCCAACTGCAAAACAGCCCCAGCAAAGACCAACATCTGGCCAAAGTATCCTGTCAGGGACCTATGCTCACTGTGCATGATAAACTATTATTCTTGGCTTATTTTCTTCTGTCACTTGAGATCATAAGGGGAAAAAAAACAGCAGATAGAGAGGAGAAAGGAAGGCAGAAATGATGTAGTAAAAAATACCAGTATTTTCAGAAATTGTAAATTTAAAAAGGCATAACCTTCCTTCAGAACACACAACAGCACCATTTTCTAAAAGGCCTGTAAATTTGCCCTAGAGCCACTAGTTAACGTTCGTGATGCTGTTGTGTCATCTCCCACTGGCAAACTGCAGCACACCACAAATATTGTGAAATGTTCTTAGATATTTCATGGCTGAGACTGTTTTCAGTTCCTGATAGAACTGAACAAATCTGTTCACCCTTTCTTGCATTTCCAGTCACCTATTCTCATCCACTAGAAAGAACACTTCACCTCGAAGAGCTTTTGGAGAACCATCCAGCCTTAGTCATCTTACTTCCAATTCACAAGCAGCACTGCCTGAAAAATGCCATCATTTCTTAAATCTTTGTTTACCACAGCTCTATCTGATCTATAGCAGATATGGTTTTATCATGCTGATAGTCTACAGTACTTGCAGATCAGTACGAGTATGTTATACTTTATGCCTGTCTCCAGCCAATTTAGTACTTCTAAATAAAGAGTTTTGGGGGACTACTTACGCATCCCAAGTTCTGGACAAGCATCTTTTGTACCCTATTTCTTTATGTGGAAAGATCTGTTTGTTCAAACAGTTTGCTTTGCTCAGTGTCTTTTCCCGTCTCCTTTTGCTGAACAACTTCTGACTTACTGTTTTCTTCCCACAAAAGAAATTTTCCAGGTAGTTCTTTTCCCATCACCCCAGGTATCTCTCATCACTGTTCATTAGGAATATATTTATCAGCTCCAAAGCTTAATCCAAGGTTTACTTTACCCATCACCTATTTTTCCTGTTTGTTACCTGACACCTTCCCAGCCCTCCAACATCCTCAGCCATTCTCCACACCTTTGGTTAGCATAAGGCTGTCAGCATCTCATTCCTTGTCCATTAACTTGCTACACTGCTTTCTTCCTAGTCCTTCTGCCTGACTCCGTTAAATCCATCTTCATTCAGATTACTTCTACAGTGTAATACCGGAAAAGTGAAAAATCCTATCTAAGTATCGCCTTGACTGTCTTTTGCAGCTTGGGCTTGATTTCAACAATCTTACCAGTCTTCCAACACTCTCTCAACAAAGTTCCCTTCATTTTTTCTTCATCAGCCTTTTCATTGTGAAAAATTCCTATATGTTTCTAATGCCCTATGCTATCAGTATCTTCTATTATCTCTTTTCACTATGATTAAACAGGCTTGTGCATTTTTTTTTTATAATTATTGCTGGGTTTTGTTATTTCTAACATGAGAATAACATGTACAAAACCAGATTTTTTCCCTTTTTGCTTTTAATAACCCCATACTTGGGAAATACCTGGGCTCTTGTTTTTCCTCTAATGGGGTATTTATTCCTCTGAGACACTGGTCAGCTAGGAGAATATTTATGTGGTAATAAAAAACTTTAACAGAGGGTTGCTTGGATCTAATAGTCTCAGGTATTTCAACACATCTTTGCTTGTCATGTGTCATGCTGAATTACATCGTGGCCTGCATGTGACAGCAGCCCATAATGTGACCCGTGTAATATAGTTTGAAATGTAATGTAGTGGGAGGGGGGCTTAAGGGGAAAAAACACCCTTTCGCGCTGGATAAAAGCTGTGGATTCAGAAAGAAAGCAACTTCAAACTCTTGGGGAACTGGAAAAGATTAAATGATAGCTCAGCAACAAGCCTACAAAGAAATCTGCAATAATTAAATGATTAAATGATACCTGTAACACATTATGTTAATATTAATAACTTTCATTAATATTTTTCAGTTTTACAGCACAGATCATTTTTTGTCTGAGTCATCAAATCACTGCTAAATGTTAATTTGTCAATTCACACTTGGCAAATTATAAATGGTTTATAATTAAATACAAATACAGAAAGGTAAATAACATTCACAGATCATAAATGGCTGGCTGGGACATAGGGAGAGAGCCATGGAAAGAAACCAGGTGTCCTGATTCTCAGGACTGAGCTTTAGACTTTTGGCAACACCCCTTTCCACCGATCATGCACTTACATTAATATATCTTGGCTTCAGAAAAGACTTGCTTCTTTACTGAATAGTATGGCTGTATCAGGCAGAGAGAGGGTACGACAGATTTCCATTTGAGGTAAAGGAATGAAAAAGTCCTTCTGTTCTTACAGAGGATCTGATTCTCTAGGGAAACGACGTTATTTGCCTAGATGAGGGGGGAAAAAAAGGGAAAAAACTTGTTTTTCTCTGGCAGAAATGGTGAAATTTCACCCTTCAGCAATTTGGTGAAAACTGATAGCTGTGGACACTTCTCAGCCTGGGTAGCGCAGCAAAAGACTGCACCATGCGAACTGGCAGATGCAAAGAGAGAGAAAAAAAAAAATGCACTTTAAAACTGTGCGCCAAGCTGTCCAGCTCAGTTAATCTGCTCTGCAGTCCTCCCTCCTTGCACAGGGCTGGTGTAAACTCAGAGAGGAGAGAACTCTGCTCATTTTTGCCAGCTGAGAATCCAGCACATGATAAAACAGATCACTATGAACCACTGGTGAATGAGCTGTACTTGGGGAATATGTTCTTTAACTAAGCTGTGTTGAGTCGCAGTCCTTCTTTCCTGCATGAAACACGAACAGGAATCACAACACGGATCAGACCAACGAGGTCTAGCTCGTCTTTGGAGCTGCAAATGGAAGCAGGGCCATGACACAGCTTTGCAGGAGAGGGAAATACAGGCCAAGCCACAAAGGTGCGTGGTGAAAAAATCTCAACGAAGAACAAAGTGTGCTTGCTTTATTTTGCACAAATCAACACTGGAAAATAAGTTCAATTTTAAAACTGGAAAAAAGTTACAGCTTGTCACCAGAAAAGGCCATTGCATTTAGATCAAGGGTCTTCAAGTGAACAATCCATATTGACCAGGCTTCTTTTCCCTTTGAATGTCATGATAAATTAAAAGATTAACATTATTAACATTTAATTATTACATCATAATTACTGTATAATGCCATATACTATTTTCAAAGCAGAGCATGCAATTTGAATTGCTAATATAAAATTAAAATTAACATTGCAGTCTATTATTTTTATTATTATTGTTATTATTACGAAAATTCAAATTAAATTTCAGGATCATCTGGCTTTGAAACAAGAAAGAATTCCAAAGGCTTTTCCTTGCAGAATGAAAATGTGGGTCTCTATTTTTGGAGAGTCCATACCTTAAATGAGTTTAAAACCACTGTATCAGAAAAGTGATAACCATTTCCAAAATCATCAATGGCTTGTCAGGGGAGGACAAACCTGTAAACAATGTTTAGTTCACCATTTAGCTTATCTCAGTGTGTGCCCCAAAAGGGAACACTGCTTTTGGCAATATGCTGCAGTGAGAATCACCCCAGAATATATAAGTAACATGACAGGAACAACAGGGTTAACATTCAGGAATACAGTAACGTCAGATATGAACGGACCCTTAAATGTCCATTTGAATGGTGTTTGGTCAATAATTAGGGAAATCTTGCCATAGAGAATTCAGCAGGAAGCTGTAAAAGTGCCTGGGTATAATAGTGATAAGTGTCTAGTGCTATTCGAGATGCTCCAGAGTACCTGAGACAGCCACATAAGTCTGCAGATATGTCCCAGGAGCTACAGGAGACCAATGCCCACCTGATCTGGCAGCTGGAAGCCAGGTGGAAAACCTAGGGTATCTCCGATGGCACTGAAAACTTAAGTTTAGAAATATAAGTTGAGCACCCTGTTTCTCTCCGTTGACTATAAAGGTAACTGGAGGAAAGTGGTTCCAACATAGATGCTTATGGATCTATTCAGTCACTCACACGTAGGCATCTTGTGCCATCTGAGAACTCATACATTTCCCCCCTGGCCTCCAGCTGCCACTCCAGAAGGCTGCTGGTTTCCATCAGTCCTATGTCATATCTGTCAGTGTGGTGCAGATGTCTTGGATATCCAGAAGTACTTCAAATGGCATGAGAAGCCTATGTTAAGGCAACTGAATTCTGCTACTATAATAAGATTCAGCTTCAGAATTAAACAAAGCTCCAGATTTCGCTATTAAACACAGGCTTCTAGTGACGTTTGAGATGCTTCAACATTTCTGAGACATCTGCACAACACTGGCAGATGTGACAGAAGCCTTACAGGAGACCCACAAGGTCTGGAACAGAAACTGGAGGCCAAATGGAAAACCTTACAGTGCCAGAAGTGGCACAATGTGTGTAGGCAACTGAATCTTTTCGCAAGTCAACACAGCCAACAGTCTAGCCGACTGTCCAAATGATCAATGGAGGTGTCTACTCCAGGATGAGATTGGTACCTGCCCAAGCTCTGTTGGCCGTATGGTTAAGATCTCCCTTGACTTAATGGGAACCTCAGCACACAGCCTATGTAAAGGCACTGCCTTACAGATGCAATTCTGAAACAGACTTCTAACTCCGTGTTTGCTGGATGAATCTCACCCTCAGAGCTTAGAGGAAGGAGTGAGCATCTCTTGTGTATTAAGGAACAGATTTTTCTGAAGAAGTTTTCATCCTAAAGTTCCTACTATTTCCACTGGTTTCTCAGGCACTCGTACATAAATAATATGGGAAGAGATTATATGTTTGCCTGGTTCAGCTCAGGCGTGGACTTCTCCCTAAGACCTCTGTTGCAGATTCAGATCCTAACGCTTTAAATGAGCTCTTAAAGTCTTTGCCAGCAATTTAAATCTGCAAGTTTGGAGCTCAGCAGGGGTATCTTTTCTAGTAGATTCTGCATATCACACTTTATGCTCCTGTAGTTAATGTTGACACTTGAGTCAAAGTGAGGTAGTTCTTCAGTGTATCTACAATAGACTGAAGGTGTTGCTTTGAAAGGAAGGGTGTGAAGAGTAGTGTAGACTCTATAGCCTGGTAAAATGTTATCCTCCCCAGGAGTTAAGGAAATGTCATGTTCTGCTGAACATCAATGCTTTTCAAAGCTTTCTGCCTCTGCCCTTAATAAGCAGAATGTCTATGTCTACACTTCTGCAAAGGGCAAACTTGGGCAGATTTGAGATTAAGTTAACTTCCTAATCAAATCACTAACCTCGCTGAAGTGATTTTTTTAGATTTGGAAAATGTTGGCTATGACCTCAAAGGCATTCCTGCCTGGCCTCAAATTCTCCTTCTATCCTCTTTGCCTCGTCACAACATTACGTGATAAACATCAGGAGGCAAAGCAGCCTGTGGTAGAAGGGTCCAGGCATAACCAGCCATGAAGGTTGATGAGATTTGTAGGCAGGTTGTACATGCCTACATGGGAAATTTGGTCTCAGGGAACTGAGTTTCAGTAACACACACGGCTAACAACTCCTCCAGGACCTTACTCGGCACATATGTAGCCAATGAGATTTCAATATTGAATAAAGCAGTCACTTTGAAATTCCATCTACCCTGCCTTTTTCTTCCTTTACAGCATTTCAGGGGTAACACAATAGCCAAGTAATGCAATAATAACAAAAATAACTCTAACAAGCTACGCTTGATTCCACTGCAGCGCAGCCTATAAGGGCAATCTTTTCTTTCTTTTAATAATGCTTTTATTGCACAAATTTAACAGAATTATGCCCTAATTATAGTGGATTTTTTTTTATTTGCCACTGGGAGGAAATACAGCAGATGAAGCTGTTTGAGAGTGCATGGTTCATACAGCTGTATTAAATGCTTCCAACTGCTGTCTTTATGGTTGTTAACAAGTCAGGACCAGACATGCATGCATTTTCTGAGTGCCTTTGAGGATGGCATGGATTATACTTGTATTTTTATTAGAGCTGCTCAACTCATTCACTGAGAAATGATGTCTGACCATGCTTTCAGAACTGTCATCTATAACTCAGTGAGAAATAAACAGATGCCTAAAGACAGACAAATCACATTGCACATAACTTAGGGTCTAAAAGTTAGTTGTCTGTATCTAGTCTAGACCACTTACACTTCCTTTGGAATCAATGCAGGAAAATAAACAGTTCCTGAAGGGGTTCATTTCTCCCTAAAAGAGATGTGTAGAGTAGGTCACCAAATGGACCGTCAGAAGATCTTTATTTCTTTCCACCAATTTTAAAGAGAGCTTGGGGTGAGTATTTCACTGATAGAAATCTAATTTTTAGACATGTAAATTTGTGTGAGATGAATCCTACACCAAAAAGCTGAATTCTTTTAGGATACAGACTAAAACTGAACAAAATCAATGGGAAGACTTACACATTTTTTAGCAAGCAGGGTAAAAAAAAAAGGCAATCAAACCTCCCGACCTTACCAGCTTCTGCACCTTCCTCCTCCCTACCTACAGACTGAGTTGTTCATTCCTGTCCTGCTGTAATCAATGCATGCATAGTTATACCCACATAGATCAGATTACAAGCTGGCAGTGGGAGTCTAGATTTGGAATCACTTTGGCCTTGTGATATTTTGAGTGCCAAGTGTGAAACAGGTGCTTGATTTTCATAAAATCATGATCACACATGTTAACCCACACCAAAGCAAATAAAGCAAAGTTGCTATCCAAAACCAAAGACTTCCAAAGTAACTGGTTTTCAAATATAGATTTTCAAAAGCCATAGCTTATATCATCATCTCATGTCATTGGTGTAAATCCGGAATAACTTGAATAGTTCCATTAACAAAACAGGTGTTGGCTCTTAAACTGCTGCTAAATCCAATAGACCAGCTTCAGATACCGATTACTGATAAGTCTCAATAAAGTTTTAAATATTCAAAAGTTTTATCTTAATTTCCAAACCATGGCTTAGCAAGCAATTTACATTGAAAAGATAATTTTGATTTTTTTCTCTTTTTTACTAGATTGTCCATCAACAGGAGTTTACACATCATCCTCAGCAAATGTTTGTAACATCTCAGGATCATCGTAGCACAATACAATCTGGAAAAGATCCCAACAGTAAAAAAATTCCATTCAGAAATGGTTAAGTATGTTTCATTTTCTTCCTAGTCATGGCTGATATAATAGGAACAAGAGGTGGATAAGATCAGCTAGTTAATATGAGTTCTCAAGTTCCCAGTTTTGCCTGGGAATTTTTTCCTTCTTGTACATTGAAGAGTGTCCAGCTCTTGGGAGAAGCAAGGTAGGTGGCTATTCACCCTAGCAAGAAGTTTAAAGTGACAAAGTTTAAAACATTCACAAGCATAAATCATTTATTATGTTTGCAATAAGTGAGGTTTTTTGTTAGAACTGGCAAATTACCGATAATGATCAATCTTTTTTTTTTTTTTAAGAATTTGCTGAGGAAATAGATTTTATGGGGACTGAGGAGAACCAGAAGTCCACCTGCCTAATCAGAATAGAATAAAACCAGTGCTGCATGAAACAATTCCTCGTACAGACCAATTAGACCAAAGAAGAATGTTCTTCTGGCGTTGCATTTAGTCTGTAAAGCTTTTACTTCAATTCCCATCTCTGCCCTATAATTTCTGTGTGACTTGGTTAAAACATTTACTTTCCTTGTATTTTTGATTTTTCGTATTTATGGTGGGAAAATAATAGTTCTTTTCCCCATGATGGGTTGTATAGCTCATTATTGTTTGATAGATGTCTTCTGGGGATGTTTTAAGTAGAATCATTTGTCTCTTGAGGCCAAAATGACCTCCCCAGGTCCCTCTTGGCCCAATTTTCTAAGCCTCTGTGATTGCTTTTTAGATGCTGCAGTAATAGAGAGCATATGATGACCTAGACAGATACTTTTAAATGACTCAACCAACAGAGCATCTGTGGTTACCTCTGGGAGACTCTTTCACAAATGATCTAACAGACACTTAAGAAGTTTGTCTAGATATCCAACCTCATTTTCCCTTTGCTCAATTTCATCTCATTGCCCCTAGTTATGAATCTGTGAACCACCCTCAACAATCCCTCTCCCTCCTCGCTGCACACATCCTTCAAATGCTCACAGAACTGCAAACATCTTCTCACAACACAGTTGGGGACAGCAGGGAAGAGGAGCGGACGAGCACCTCTCTTGAGCCCCCAAGCACTCAGGAAGAGAGCACGCTGCCTGCAGAGATGCCCATGTGGATTGTCTATATTAGAGCAGTGAGCACCTGAGGAGAAACCCACCTGGTGAGTGAGCTTGCTTTCATTTTTAAAAAAAAAATCATCAAATAGTGTTTGCCTTACGATCTTAATTCAAGCACTTAATTAAAGCCAACAGAGGATTCTAAAGTAAGGAGAAAAATTAGAGCAACAACTTTTTAATTATGCTGTAGGCATTTTCTCTCTTACTTATTCTTTCTCCAAAAATCAAACAACTCCTCCTCTAAACACACGTTTAGACAAAGACGATGGCACAATGATATTATGGGCTAGAGCTTGCTTAATGTTTAGCAAGCAACTACTGAAGGTTGTCTGTCCAAATCCATGACCTAAATAACATGATCACCCCTTACCAGAGATCACCCCTGGGTCACTCCTTAGCATCCCTTTCCCCAAGTCATGGGAAAGGAGCAGAAGAAAGAAGGGACAGGAGGTAGCTTAAACGGTGGTTCCTTCCAGGAACCTCCACCAAGTGGAAAAACTTTCTAGTCATACAGGAGTGTTATTCTTCCAGTGGTACAGCAAGTTGCTGCCTGCCTTCAGACAGTGGGAGAAATGAAAAGACTCCTGTCATCTCCTGGAACAACAAAGCTCCTGCCTGTCAACAGCAAAGAGCTGAACCTACATCACCCACTCTTGTTCTGCAGTATTACTAGTTGCATAACAGAAAGGTTTATCTTTACAGACAGCAGGTGATTTTATATTACTTGGGATGGACAGAGTAATAGTGATGTGGACATGGTCAAGCTTTACAAGGAGGTCCTACTCAAGTCTGACAGAAATAGCTTAATGCAGGACCCATTGCAAAAGAAAGAGGATGTTCTTGTCATATCAATCCCTGTAAAAATATGAACAGAGTTACTTCCTTTCTGAGTGTAGCACCTCCCGTGATTTTATCAGTCCTGACTGCTTAAAGGCACCCTGTGTCAGTCTTCAAAAGGAGACAGAAGATACAATCCTCCTTCTAGAAAAAGTCTGATTTAGCAAAACTATGATTTGTGCTGAGCTTCATTCAGGAGGACACATTTATTGAAGTCTGTGGAACTTGCCAGGGTAAGTCTCAGTGGATCATGTCCACAGTTGCATCAAAAAAGCATATTAAAGAACTGGGGTCTTAGGAAAGTGAACCTTACACCAAACAGAAGAGCTTAAGCATCAATTCAGTACAGTCCACACAAAATTCACATTCAAATTTCAAAAAACCTTCTTACCTACACTCACTTTGCCATTGATTGCTGGAATGACCAATTCCTCAATTGGTAGTTTTTCTTTTTCTTTTGGTCTAGAAGGGAAGGAAGAAAAATGAAAACTGAAAGATGGAAAACATTTTGAACATTTCTGCAGGTTGTCCATAGTCACAGTTACACAGACCTAAAAACTGATCACACTAAGTCTTGCTAACAGTGAGGGAAGAGGTTGTGGTCAGGATCGCAGAACTGGATCTAATGACGTGATGGGCATGCATTTGTAAGAACGTTGTCTTTGTGTGAAGAAGACCAGATGTCTCATGTCTCAGCCTTTCTGGGACCACAGGCTGGAGATATTTCTTGGCTTGACTTTCCTTTGTTTGTGCTGAATGGTTGGACTGGTGTGTCTACCTTGCTTTAGCCTCTGCATTCAAGAGACCCCAGCTGTGACTCCCAGGGTGCAAATCCCATCACACATTGTTACAGCAGGGAGACAAACCAGCCAAAAACTTTTCTGAGATTAGATATAATTTTTCATAATCCTTTTCTAACAAATAATGGACAATGCAGCCTAGATGGAAAATCAGTCATATTCTACTTCATTCTAACCTTTGGAGTGTCAAATGATGGAATAAAACCAATTAAATTTGGCTGAAGAGCAGGATTTTGAGTTGTCAGGAAATTATAGTGTTCTTTAAATATAATGTAAGTGTCTAAATTGGCCTGAAACAAAACCATTGCAATATTTCACATCAATGAGAAACCCCCTGTGGCTCAGAGAAACTGAAATTATTTCAGTGTCACTGCTGAAAGTAAGAACCATGAATTAACAAGAGTGTCCTCTTTATGGGAGATTGTTGTGGTTTAACCCCAGCCGGCAACTCAACCCCACACAGTCGCTCGCTCACTCCCCCCCCCTGGGATGGGGAGAGAATCGGAAGGGTAAAAATGAGAAAACTCGTGGGTTGAGATAAAGACAGTTTCACAGGGAAAGCAAAAGCCGGACACAGAAATAAAGCAAAACAAGGAATTCATTCACTCCTTCCCATCGGCAGGCAGGTGTTCAGCCATCTCCAGGACAGCAGGGCTCCATCACGTGTAACGGTTACTTGGGAAGACAAACGCCATCACCCCGAATGTCCCCCCCTTCCTTCTTCTTCCCCCAGCTTTATATGCGGAGCATGATGTCATATGGTATGGAATAGTTCATTGGTCAGTTGGGGTCAGCTGTCCCAGTTGTGTCCCCTCCCAACTCCTTGTGCCCCCCAACCTACTCCCTGGTGGGGTGGGGTGAGAAGCAGAAAAGGCCTTGACTCTGTGTAAGTACTGCTCAGCAATAACAAAAACATCTCCGAATTATCAACACTCTTTTCAGCACAAATCCAAAACATAACCACATACTAGCTACTATGAAGAAAATTAACTCTACGCCAGCCAAAAACAGCATAGAGATATAAAGGCAGCTTCCAGAACCCCATAAAGCCTGGGGGTTGATCCTAGCTCTTCCTAGGATAAAGTCATAATCCTAGAGCAGAAAAACTAGTTTGGGTAATTAACCAACCAGATTCCTCTGGGTATTTATACTCCTTGCTGCAGAGATGGGACTTGACCCAGACAGAGTCAACTTTTGTAAAGCTTTGAAACTCTTAAATTCATAACAGAAATCTGTGAAGCTCTAAGATTACCGTTTTTTACAGCTCTGTCTGTACGAGTAAACTCAACAGGGTTTGGACATGGCCTAAGCCAGAGTCCTCATTTTTCCACACTGCTTAATTGTTAGGACACTCCCTCGCATGGATTTGACCTATGCCAACTCACATTCTCCCAGACAATCATAGAATCATAGAATCATAGAGTCATTAAGGTTGGAAAAGACCTCTAAGATCATCGTGTCCAACCGTCAACCCAACACACCATGCCCACTACATCATGTCCCTAAGCGTCTCATCTATACGTCTTTTAAATACTTCCAGGGTCGGTGACTCAACCATGACCCTGGGCAGCCTGTTCCAAGGCCTGACCACTCTTTCAGTAAAGAAATTTCTCCTAATGTCCAATCTAAACCTCCCTTGGCGCAACTTGAGGCCATTTCCATGCCCCAGCATGGTTCATGGGTAAGCCAGAACAGTCCTAGAAAAATCCAGTCTTTATTTGGAGAAAATTTCATCAAACCTGAGATGTTAAAAATCATAATAATAATGATCTGTAAAGTCACATGGACCAATCAGTTTTTCCTTTTCTGATTTATTTTGCTTAATTTCTCTTAAAAGACAGGATAGCCCAATGTAGCCCAGCTGGAATCGTTCCTATCTGTTCAGTAAGCCTCTTGTCTGACATTTCACAAAACACTTCATTGTTCTGTGTTTTAGCTCCTCACCTGTAATCATCCTGTCTCTTATCTATCATTATTGTCTATCTCTTTTATTTAAATATCAAGGATGTGATAACTGAGAAAAAAAGCCTGGATTTGGATTGCATCATTTTGCTCTCACTGGGTTACATTTATGTCTGAAAGAACAGGGACAGAAAAAAGAGAAAGAAGATGTAGAGGCAACATCAGTAAAATATGTCCTAATAATGTGACCTCCCCTCCAAATGGTGAGGTCGACTAGATACTAACCAAAAAATCACCTAAAAGGTTTTAAATCTTAATTTTTAAAAATGCCAAAAGAATCAAACAACCCTGTTAAATATCATCATATCTACCAGATAATGCAGTATAGCAGTACTTTCTCAAGTCCAGATCTATCTGTCACTTGAAAACTTCTGGCTGTGGAACATATTGTTGAATTTACCTTCTTTACGTTTTTTACTGTGTTTTTGGAGGAGACTCAGGAGACAGTATGAATCATTTTCTACCCTCTTGCAATATGCCCTAAGGAGACTGACTACAGGATCTTATCCTGCAACTTCAACACCTTTGACTGGCTATTAGCTGCTTTCTCATTCTCATTAGCATGTCAGAAGAGCATAGGGAGTGTATCCTGAACAGTTGCCTTTCTTTTTTATGATCTTTGTCATTAAAATGACAAATATGGAGCATCTATCAAAATAGCACAGTAATTTGCATTATTTAATGTGAGAAATTTATTGAGAACAAGGAGACAGTACATAAAATGTCCAATCTAGCTCTTGAAAATGATCAGATGCCTTCTGAGAAATTTGAAAAATTTCATTTTTTGTAATGTTAACATCAAAGGTAATTTCATGGCATGAAGCCATCCCCAGAGTTGACATATAAGATGGGGACAAGTTCTATCTTGTGAATGTGATTCACATAAATATCTGAGACACGTATAATTCTATTCTCAGTCAAATCAGCGGTAAAAATCTCAGTCAGAAAAGGATAATAATGAATATTTTTGAAACTTCCATTCAATGTTTTGAATGTGCTCTTTCACCACCAGCCTACCTAGCTGCTGCTTATGTGGGCCCAATTATTATCCAGCATTAGCCATTAATAGATTTCTAGCTCTCAATAGACTTGTGCCCATGGAAGCAAATATTTTTTTCTGCTTTACACAGACACACCAGAACTAAAGAACTGTATAAAACTGTATAAAACTGTATAAAACTGTATAAACCTGCCTGCTTTTGAGACTGATGCCCTTATTTAATCACAGAACATGGGAAGCAACTATAATCATCTTTCCCACATTGTCCCAAATATTATACTTATATCCTGGTGCTTAGGATCAAAGAATATCTCAGTTCCTTGCCCTCATATCCTCATTCAGTCTTTGGCTTTGTAGATGGATGTGCCAGAAAAGGCCCCTCATATTCCCAGTCGTAGGGAGTATTTTTGTCATATCGACGTTTGTCCAGAAGATACTAAACTAAGAATGCTTATTTATTCCATGCACACAAGTTAGACATCACCCTCGCCCTCCCCCAATCTGATTTTTTAAATCATCTTCAGTAAATAAATTATGGAGAGCTTTGCAATAAGATTAACTTGGGAACAGCTCTTAAAAGAGAATATATCTTTTCCCGCTAACCCTTATCTGGCTGACAATCATAATGGTTTGGGAAGTGAAAAGGTAGGATTACCAATGCTGAAAAGTAAGAAAGTGCCTGTCGCACTAATCTGAAAGTATTTGGATTATTATGTGGATTACTTCTGTAAACTTGTGTACACTAAGCTGGCAACAGTACTGCGTATTTATACCCCAGGCAAATGAATAAAATCACAGGTATAAGCAAGCATGCACGCTGCTGTAGGAATCACAGGGTGAATTGGTTCAGTAGGAATCAGAGAGGTACCTCTGCACAGTAAAAAAATTAGACTCTTAGTTGCCTAACAACCTCAAACACACAAACCAGATAAATAGGAAAGTATATCTCCAAATTGAAAACTCAAGACAATGGGACAGATCTTTCTCTGTCTTGTGCTGATGTTATTTACGAGGCGGTACTGTTAGACTGAAAAATCTCTAAATCGCACAGCACAGCTGAGGTCTTAACATTTCCCTTTTTGTGCCGGAGACTGCGTGGAAAGTTATCTTTGATCAGGGCTTGAACTGTAATATTCAGGAAAAAAATATGTGGATCCAAATTTCTTTTTATATCCCTTAGAAAAAAAGGTGCCTACATGACAATCTATGGATAACGCACATATGATTCTCCTGAAATTATGAGTCTGAACTAGGCTTTGGCCATATGTAAGTCTTTTTTTCCAATTGTCTTTGCTATGTTATCAATCAATCTTCATTTCTTACTTTTTCCCACCTCTGTCTTTGATATTCCCATGCTCTATTTCCCACTCCTTTCACTGCTTTGCTCTCACAGGAAGTAATTTTGTATGGCGTCTCCAGCCACTCTTTCTTTCTTCTGCTGCAAGATAAACTTCTCACTCCCTCTGGAAAGAATTGGCACGTGGGATGCTGCTGTCCCATGGTTGTTCTGCTGTATTTTTCAGTAACCCTCAGTGACTTCCCTGCTTCACCTGTGTGTTTTCAATCTCTCCACAAACACATTCCCAATCATTCTTATTAATATCCTTCTGTTCCCTTCAGTTTTTCACAGCTGTCCCCAGGAAGAAACAAAACAAACAAAAAAGGAAAGCAAATTTCCAGACAGATTTAACCTTACCTGTAGGATTTCCCAAAATTGATCATCTCAGAAAAGGCACTCAAACGCATTTCACCTACTTTTTGATGTCTACATCGCACTTCCAAATTTCTTACTTAGATTCCCTTTCCTTTCAGTGGGAAAAAACAGTTCTAAGGGTGTGATTCATCTGACCCACTTTCTAAGGATGAACAAACTCCCACACCAGAGTGGCCTCTTTCTCTCCGCTGCTATTATAGGGGGTCTAAAAAACCAACTCTAACATAGGCATCTGCATTATAGATATCCACATTGTAGGCATCTACACCTAGTCAGATGAATGCCAGATTAAACTTGACAGACACGAGCCATTGATTTGTTCAAATATCCTAAGCAACTAACGGGGCAAATTCTCCTTTGGTTTACACTCCTAGCCAATGCATGACTCCCAGCAAGACAAAATTCATCTTATTTTCAAAGACTAACATCACGTTAAAAACCAAAGACCAATTTTTATTGAGATGTAGTTAGAAACTTGACAGAGTTTTGTTTGGTATTTTAACCTTATTGCTTTGACTCCATCCACACTGAACAGGTTATGAACCACTGCAACTGAAGAGAAGTGCTATCACATCATTTACTTGCAGGTTAAGATGATAATATAAAGATGTAAAGGAGAGTCAGTAAATCCCTGAATTTTAACTGGAGAAGCTCAAATGCTCACAGTGATCCCAAGTGCAACCTCAGGGTGTTCTTGGGCTGCAGCAGCAAACTCTGGGACAGCTGTGAGAGGACTTCCATTCAACACAGCCAGCCCAAATGCATTTGTCTTCATCCATCTCTTCTTTACAGTTCAGCCTTGACCTTTTTTTCCTTTCCTTTCCTGGAGTTCTAGCAATGTCCTTGGAGAAATACTTTGCCTGAAAGAAACATTTGGTTAAAATTACAGTGGAAAACAAACAATGTTTGCTGTCACGTTCCCCTGAAATCCCTCTTCTGCTATTAAGCAAGAGTCTTAGTTCAGCAAAGAAAGGGAAGACCAGGATTTTTGTTGGTTAATTGTTTTATTATTATTATTATTATTAAAATTTGTTTTATATCTCCAGAAGCAGCCAGACTAATAGTTTTACTGTCTCGCTACTTTGTGGAGCAGGTATGACACAGTCAATCTGCTTTGCTCAACTAGTTTGACACTGCCTGGACAGTATTTTATCATAGAATCATAGAATCATAGAATCATACAGGTTGGAAAAGACCTCTAAGATCATCGTGTCCAACCGTCAACCCAACACCACCATGCCCACTACACCATGTCCCTAAGGGCCTCATCTACACGTCTTTTAAATACCTCCAGGGATGGTGACTCCACCACTTCCCTGGGCAGCCTGTTCCAAGGCCTGACCACTCTTTCAGTAAAAAAATTTTTCCTAATGTTCAATCTAAACCTCCCTTGGCACAACTTGAGGCCATTTCCTCTTGTCCTATCGCTAGTTACTTGGGAGAAGAGACCAACACCCACCTCGCTACACCCTCCTTTCAGGTAGTTGTAGAGTGCGATGAGGTCTCCCCTCAGCCTCCTCTTCTCCAGGCTAAACAACCCCAGTTCCCTCAGCCGCTCCTCATAAGACTTGTGCTCCAGGCCCTTCACCAGCTTCGTTGCCCTCCTCTGGACGCGCTCCAGCACCTCCATGTCCTTCTTGTAGTGAGGGGCCCAAAACTGAACACAGTATTCGAGGTGCGGCCTCACCAGTGCCGAGTACAGGGGCACGATCACCTCCCTATTCCTGCTGGCCACACTATTTCTGATACAGGCCAGGATGCCGTTGGCCTTCTTGGCCACCTGAGCACACTGCCGGCTCATGTTCAGCCGGCTGTCAACCAGTACCCCCAGGTCCTTTTCCTCTGGGCAGCTTTCCAGCCACTCTTCCCCAAGCATTATGCATTGGTGGTTTACATCAACCCTTGTTACTTTTCCCGTAAACTACTGAAACTCTGACAAGCGATTGCTTCCCTTGTCTGCTCTATGTCTCTATTGCTTTCTTGCTTGGATCACATTTTCAAGTTTACTACCTTTCCTGAGTTTAAACTTCTCACTTGCATGCCTTAGCTCTGTGGCTAGTTATCAAACTTTGGATTCATCTTACCAAAACTAGCAAGAATTTTAGTGATCCAGGTTTGTTTCATAGAATCATAGAATCATGGAATGGTTTGGGTTAGAAGGATCATCTAGTCCAAGCGCCCTGCAATGAGCAGGGACATCTTCAACTAGATCAGGTTGCTCAGAGCCCCGTGCAACTTGACCTTGAATGTTTCCAGGGATGCAGCATCTACCACCTCTCTGGGCAACCTGTGTCAGGGTTTCACCACCCTCAGTGTAAAAAATTTCTTCCTTATATCTAGTCTGAATCTCCCCTCTTTCAGTTTAAAACCATTGCCCCTTATCCTGTCGCAACAGGCCCTGCTAAAAAGTCTGTCCCCATCTTTCTCATAAGCCCCCTTTAAGTACTGAAAGGCTGCAATAAGGTCTCCCCGGAGCCTTCTCTTCTCCAGGCTGAACAATCCCAACTCTCTCAGCCTTTCTTCATAGCAGAGGTGTTCCAGCCCCCTGATCATTTTTGTGGCCCTCCTCTGGACCCGTTCCAACAAGTCCATATCTGTCCTGTGCTGAGGACCCCAGAGCTGGACACAGCACTGCAGGGGGGAGCTCACCAGAGCAGAGTAGAAGGGCAGAATCCCCTCCCTCGACCTGCTGGCCACGCTGCTGGTGATGGACCCCAGGATACAGTTGGCCTTCTGGGCTGCGAGCGCACATTGTTGGCTCATGTCCAGCTTTTCATCCACCAGTACCCCCAAGTCCTTCTCGGCAGGGCTGCTCTCAATCCCTTCATGCCCCAGCCTGTATTGATACCAGGGGTTGCCCCGACCCAGTTGTAGGACAATAGGGTGTTACAGCATAGAAAAAGCTATTCTAGGGCACAGTCCCTTTTATCTTGGTGATGAGCTGTGAAGGGAATTCAGGACAACTGGCTCAGAGATAAACATGTATGTTGCAAAGTTAAATGAGATTAATTCCACTCCTGGTATCCAGTTCTCTAGTCTGCCTGCCAACAAGACTACTTCCTTTTTCCATTTCCCTCTGATCACTGTCTCCCAGGTTATCTCCTTAGTACGGAATGGCAATGCAGGATTTCTCCATCAAACTATCTTCACTCACCCACCTGGACAGTCACTTCTTTCATGGCCTTAAAACACAACAGTCGATTCATCCGAGACATGAACCAGCTTGATTTCTGTGTTTTGCATAATTCAGAGAACACTGCTTATTGAAACGTGGTCTGGTTTTTTAAATAAGTAAATATAATATTCACTGGGGGGAAAAGGTGTGTCTGATAACAAAATTAAATTAAAAAAAACCACCATGTGAGAAAGCAACTGTTCTTGTTGTAGCAAGTGAAACTGAAAGTCAGTGTTGGCGATCCTATCTTACAGCAAGAGAAGAGTGCTCATTAAA